>NC_139602.1:9303051-9385551 GCF_946808225.1 Silurus aristotelis
GAGAAATACATACTCCATTTGAATTTTATATGTTATATAATTGAATAAACAGTGCATTTCAGAAAATTTGCTCAGGTATCCCCTTCATCAGATTGCATACACCTCAGTTTGGGATTTGCTGCCCTCTTTGTATAGGGGCACTTTGGGCATGTCATGTTACTTTTTATAAATGTAGACATTTTATTTTATGTAATTGAGTCTGTAGCACATGTCATTAAACTTTTATTGCATGTAAGGAAGCCTATAGGGCACATCTCGGCTCATTTGCTTGCTGTAGAAGAAGTCTATGGGGCACCACGTCACATTTAAACACATGTAAGGAGGTCTGTTTTACTCATCTTACTATGTTGAGTGCAAGAGTGCCTATAGCACAACACAACACATTCTGACATGCCAGTGAGCTTATGGGACACTCTTTTTGTGTAAATAAGCGAGCACATCATCGCATTTTCTTTCCTGTCAGGGAAACGATTCAATCTCTTCACACAGAGGAGACGCCTATAGGGCACTTTCTCGCACATTCTTCACTGTAAGAGCAGTTCTTTACGTTTCCTTGTACATAGTTACTCATTTGTTTTTACACAATCCCCTAAAAACAACCCGAGACAGTGATAGAACAGTTAAAACTAAGTTTATGTTTTAAGTATCTATTACAAAACTTTTTGGGGAACGAAAAACACATCGCTTGTGATCGTGATTTCTTTACATGTGAATAAAATGTAAAAATGTATTTGACTATGTTATGCCCTGACATTGCGTGTGAACTGATGTTTCGTGATGTTGTGCCTAAAACAAATTGCACTCATTTTCCAAACTATAAATTCAATAATCTAATTACTTAATTGGATGCACTGAACTAATAAACTGCATGTATAATAAGTGTATTGAGACTTTTATTGAATTAATCATAGTATGTTTAGTATATCCAGTAAATTCCTGCCGAAAATAGTAAATAACAGACTGTTGTGATGTGAAATGACTGCTATCAGATGTATTTTGTAAGGTATAATTTTTTGCATCAGTAATTTTCCCCCAAAGACCTCATATCACCTTAAGAATTAATAGCTGATAACGAGTGTAATCCGGCCCAGTGAATTTATTCATTTTGTGGACTGTATTCAAGTAAAAAATGCACAAAAAAAGTTAAAATAGATTTAGCGTAGCGATTCAACTAGAAAATAATTATGCTATATGTTATATAGGTGGCAGCCTTGTGGTTAAGGCACTGGACTTCGTGAATTGAAATCCCAGCCACACCAAGCTGCCACTCCTGGGCCCCTGAGCAAGGCCCTTAACCCCATAGCTGCTCAGTCGTATAAATGAGATAAGTGTAAGTCGCTCTGGATAAGTGTGTCTACCAAATGCGATAAATGTTAATTTTTTATAACAAATATCTAATGAGCAGACTGAAAATGTCCGCATGACAATGCCTCAATGCACAGCCAGCTCTATAAAGATGAATATGGAATGAGCACAAATCTCCAGAATCTAGTGGAACATCTAGCAAAAAGAGAGAAGCTAATAATAACAGCAAATGGCAACTAAATGTGGAATGGGATGTTCAAAAAGCACATTACAATCTATTATATTGTACAATTTATTGATTACCATAGAAAACTAGACTAAATATTACATTTTAATTCACATCCTTTCTGTGTATTTAGTTACTGTCAGGAAAACATCAGCAGCCTCTGATTCCCAGAACACACACAGCCACTGGGAGGTACACTTTTCAGCAACAGACTCACAGTCACGTTCTCCCGATTACTAATCATGCACACCTGGTTACTGATCACACACTCCTGAGAGCAGTCCAGCAGACCAGGGCTTTGCAAAGCATTAGTCAGAGTTCCTACATCTGCCAAGCTTTTCATTGGTATGTATTATTGTAGTTTTTGATCTTTTCTTGTTTTATTTTTTTTTTGTTCTCTGTTTTGCACCCTGCTTATGAGGTTTGTACCTTGAAGTGTCCTGTAGCTGGATTATGACTTGAATTGGGAATTTGGTTTTGAATTTGTTCACGACATTTGGCAGACGTCCTTACCCAGAACTACTTACATTGATCTCATTCATACAACTGAGCAGCTAAGGGCTTAGCTCAGAGGCCCAGGAAGGGCAAGTTGGTGCGGTTGGGATGAACTTACAACCTTCAGATATGAATTCCAATGCCTTAACCAATAAGCCACCACCTCCCATGTTTGCTCATAGTATAATCAGTAAACCCACTCCCAGGTTTTGCCTCTGCCTTCACTGATCTGTCGTGAATGCTGCAGGGGTGTAGAGTAACTCTGTAAATCCTGAAATAACAGTAATGAGTTATTAAAATGAATTATGTATCATTACAATGATCTCTTCATCTTAAAATAATGACTCAAGGACAGGAAATATAAGAATATATAAATCTGTGGCTTTTAAGTTCATCTGTTTTAGTGGGTTAGAATATTTTGACTATTCTTGTACTGCTACCACTTTCTCGTGATCATAGATTATAATTATTTGAACACGGCACTAAAACCCCACTGTACAAATGAATAGGTGTTAAAGATAAAAAATAAATGGTTTGAAGTTGGACTGTGAGAAATAAGTGACCTCTCCACGGAGCTTTTGGTAAATCTGGATGTGAACTCATCCTCCTGGGTGACGTCTTCCCACTCCCATCATGTCTTTAAACAGAACCTGATCCATGACATCATAATTTCATCCAGATTTGTGCGTCTCTGTTGTTAACCAGAGTGTGGATAGAAAAAGTGTTCAGGACAGCAGGTTGGGAAAGCCCCATCAACACCACACAAATCACAACAAGAGGTTCGACAACTCCCTCAGAGAAGAGACATTTTTAATTCAAACATCTGTGCTTCTGTTCATTCTCAAAAAATCATGAATTTTCCACATTCAGGTTCCACAGTGGTGTTTCGTTCTGGTTGCAATACAGACGGTGTGCACCTGAGCTGGAGCTGCTGCTTAGAATGTAATAACAGGAATAAAGTAATTAGACAGAAATTGGAGCTTGGCTGGGAAAATACAGGTAGTGTAGATGATCGCGATACAATATTGTTCAATAAATATTTTAATTTTCACACAGCATTTTAATTTTGGTTCGATCTCCTGCCTTGTGAGATGCCTTACTCTTGCCAGCTGTCAACAAAGTTCAGTTGTCTCATTGTTAGAGCGGAATTTTTCCGTGTTTCAAAACCTAATTTTGCTCCTGTCTCGCTACTTAAACAGTAAACATACATATACATACATATTTTACATATTCAGTATGCTAGTGTGAATTGCTCTATTTCTATTGCTAAATTATGTACTGGTATGTGTAAAATTCTTAACAACTCACTACCTGTTGTTAAAAATAGCACAGGTAAAACTAAAAAATAAAATTAAAACAATTTACAAAGCATTTATGCTAGCACACGGTCACGGTGCTAGTGCTAGTCTGAGTCTATATCGCAACCTTCAAATATGGCCGCCCTGGACTCCAATTCCCAACACACACTTGCACACACACTCACACTGACAGACTTTTGTTTAATTTATTCATCACAAAGTGAAGTATATGCTCAGTTGTTTCTGAAACTTTTGATCTCAAGCTTGTTTTGTACATGTAGTTCCCAACTTACGATAGAGATACGTTCCAATGTCCCTGTTGCAAGTTGAAAAGATCATAAGTCGAGACATGGCCTAGCCTACCCAGGAGTCTTAAAGAATATTATTTATTATGGTGTAGTGTACTGTCATTTGCTAAAAACTCATAAACATAATTGAGCAAAAAAGAGCAGTTTTTGATACCATATCATGTGAATTCACATCTTTGGGTTAGACATGCATAATTTACATCATGCTGAGAAAATGTTGGCTCAAAAGTCTTTTTTTTTTTTTTTTTTTTGGCTAAAATAATGACTCTGGGTCATGGAAATACTTTGGGTACAAAAAGAAAATTTGACTTCCAGGTTATAACTTGCTGAATCCATAAAACGTGGTGTTTTATTTTTTATTATTTTTTTTTTCCCTCCATTGTGAGATGTGCATTCTTTTGTTGAAAAAAGTCCAAAACATTATGACGAGGCCACTAAGAGGTATAGAATAGACATGGCGTCATGCTGTATTGCTAGTACGGTGTGGTTTTTATGTGTTTGCAAAGCCTCTGACTTCAGCATCCAGTATGAGCTTTACAGTAATCCAAAATCTGACATGGAAATCGCCATAAAGTGTGTAACGACAAAAAAACAACCAGTCCATACACTCGATGCGGAAACATAGCCATGCTACAGGGTCAATTCGATCATTCCAGAGCGATCGTGAGCAATAATTGTTATGACTTCCTGCTGTTCCATGGTGTAACGCCGTCACTAGGGTCATGCAGAGTTTAACCTCCATATGCTTCCATCTTGCTATTGTTGTTCTTTCATGTTTCCACACATCCTTCTTCTTAAAACTAAGGTCTCACCTTGATTTAAATTGTTGTTCTTTCACGTTTCCATTCAGACCACACAATAATAATTCTTTTAGCCTTGTTAGCGTGACGTCCGTGGCAGAAATGTAAAGAGGAACATGTTATTGCTCAGCAAGCTTTGGTTTGATTGCACTCTGCGGAGCTGTAAAAGAAGGAGGAAAAGCTCATTTTTTTCATCATTTTTCTTTTGTGATTGAGGATAAAGATGTGGTTCGTTTTAAATTCTTGAACCAGCCGTGAATGGCTTTTAAAGAAAATTTGCTGATTCAAAAACAAGAATTCAAATCTCAACTCATGACAGCAAAGGAACCACAAAATACAGGACATATAATCGTATTCACCGGGCCTTCTGAGAAATTCTCAGGAATTTAGCAGCAATAACAGAGAAAGAGAGTGTGGGCTCAGGCATCGTCACGATCTTCAAGCGCGCTCCTGGGAAGCCAATTAAGCACTTGGTTTTAGAGTACAAATTAAAGTTATTTAGTTTGATTGTCCTTAAAGTGTTTATGTGCGGTATAGTGTGGTATAAAGGTATAAAGTGACACTGTGCTGTGCAGTTCAGAGTCGAAGTGACAGCAGTCACAACTGTCACGATGATATGTTTCATTTACGTACTACATATAGATCCTGTCCAATTACCTTTAAAATAAAACAAGTGGCCAAATACATTTACAACAAAAAACCCCTATTAAATCTATCAACTGATTAATCTGATAAAGAATAAAACACTTTGGTTTTATCTGTTATGTAATTCGTTACTGTAATTAAGTAGCTTTTTTGCATTTCTGTACTTAACTGAAGTATTTTAATTTTGGAAGACTTTTACTTTAACTTCACTACATTTCAAAGTCGAATCTCTTACTTTTTACTCAACTATATTTTTGCAAAATAAATTTTTTATTATGAGGATAAAAGCTTAACTGGTCAAACATGCATCAATCCACCAATCAGGGTCGAGCGCACGCTCTGTTTTGAACTTGTTTTGATTCAAAATCAGTTTAACAGCAAGCAAAACATTTAGAGAGAAAAAAAACGATGGATGAAACTCCTGCCACAACAACTGAGTTGATTTAGCAAAGAGTCTTGTGACAAAAATGATAATAGGAACATTATAGCCATAACAAATCATAGTACTTTGAACACATTTAAAGGCAAATACTTTTGTACTTTTACTCAAGTGTAACATTTTACCGAGTGTATCTCTACTTTAACACAAGTACATGGTTTGTGTACTTGGTCCACCACTGCTCATGATCGTTTCCCATCTGCTCATTTATTGGTTCACCCTTAAAAAAATCCCCAGTTGGTGTTGAACGGGCCGCACACCAGAGAATGTTTGAGCTGCCATCATGAGAAGCCCTCGCTGCTCTGTTCCACAACATGCATCATCGCTGTATGAAATGACGGACACAATAGTAATGATGCTGAAATTCTCTTTGTGCAGCACTTGCGCAATATCACCATTCTCATATCATCACTCCACAACTCCATTAAAACTAATCGCAAAGGGGTTCTAAAAGAGCTCACACCCGTTCCAAACAACCGCCGACGCCCTACTCCTGCTTCCAAAATGTCCTGTTTCCCTGCAACACCCCATGCAACATTAAGTGACTTTAAACCTGCTCCCAAAAATCCAGATATGAAGCAAGGAAGTCCTGAGGCATCATTTTATTTGCACCCAGCTGAGGAATCTGGGAGGAAAAGAACGTGTTTGGATCTGTAATTCTTGATCAAGACACAATTTATCAAATATAAATAAAAATGTCTGTCTGTCTGTCTGTCTGTCTCTATCTTTCTAACTCTCTCTGGCACAAAGATAAAAATATGCAACATGAAATATGCATGTGTTAAAACTCAAGTGTAAGCAGTGTTCCTTTTTTTTTTTTTTTTGTGTGGCCAGTGTTTGATCGGATCACCAGTTATTAATTTACCATTTCTTTGTATTAAAATAAATAATTTGTAAAAAAAAAAAAAAAAGTTCATAGTCTAGCCAGTAGTATTTCACATTTAGTCTCCATTTGTCTACTAGTTCAAGTGATGAAGTTTGCCAAAGAATCACATAAGGTCGAAAAAGTCAGGTGTCCCAGTACCTTTGCCATAGAATGTATATACGTACAAGAAAAATGTCCACAGATAAGCTGATAAATGTTGATGTACATCTTTAAATGTACACTAACTTTATTTAGTAAGAAGAAAAAGTGTGTAGTTTGTAAAAAGTGAATAACTTTTTTCTTGACACTTTTAAACACTAACATTCATAGAAGAAGAAGAAATTCTTATTCTAACATTTCTAATAAAGAATGAGCAGTTTTATGACCTACAGGCAGCTGGATGCTCTGGATGAGGTTTAAAAGATAATATTGGGATAAATTTGGATTTTTGTGCAAAAGTTTTCATAAAGAAGCTGAAAGAAAAACCCTCAAATTTTAGATTTTTGGGGGAGAAATTAAAAATGAGTGTCAAAATTGTATCTATTTTATATACTAAATGTATATATGTACAAATGTATATATGTAGAGAGAGATAAATACATACATACATACAACTAGATTTGGAAATGACATTATGCCACATTCTTTATTTCTACAATATCTACTAAACTACACAACCATTAATTACATTGTAAATATAAATAAACCCTATATAGATATCATTTAGATATAACATTTCTCTTACAAATCTAATTCTGTTAATCTAACCAGCATCTAATTCCATCTAATTCTACTTTTTACTCAGAACTATGGTTCCCATCAGCCAGTGGACCCCCAACATATGTGGTCACATGTCAGTACACGTCTGTTCCTTGTCACCTTGATTAGCCCTTGTATCGAGTCTCAGCTTTATTTTCCACAGTTGCTGTTGCCTGTTAGTCTTCAACTTCTTCATCAGATGAAGGTTTCTTTGTTACTTTAGTTGTTGTTTTTGTGTCTCTGGGTTATATTTGTACACCTAATTAATAGATATTATCTCTACTCGTATCTGCATATTCTCGCATTATGTGACGCTCTCGGATGTATATTTTCTATACCTGGTTTTGTTTCATTACAGGTTTGAATGATCAGATCGGTGCTATTTCTAATTAGAATTTTTCTTCTAAAATTACATTTAAATATTGATCTCATTAACTTTCACAAGTCTTTATTTAGTCCTAGAGATATGGCACTTTTGGGTCAGTATTTGATCAGAGAGCACAGAAAACAATTAAAACATAATTTAATAAATACATTTAATTCAGAATTAATGGCTTTTTTGCATTTATGTGGGAGGAAATCCATAAGAGGGATGTAGTTTTGGGAAAATATACAGGATGGTGTGATGGGTCCCAGTACAAAGTGGAGCTACTATTATTAATGGTTTAGAATTGGTTGTACGATGTGAAGCGGTACACTATGTCCAGGATGCACTGCTTACTGATAATGAATAAATGGTGACCTGAATGTTTTTAAAAGTTAAAAGAAATGAAGCATGAAGTGCATCCTGGAATGAGTTAAGAATCTGCTTGGTGGACCGGGACAGAGAGCATGGAGCTGTTCTGGTGCTGACCCGTCTCCAACATTCACAGTACACAGCATGTCCAAAATTCCAATCCAGCTATTCATACTGTTGGGGCTCTGGCTTCCATCTTCGGACAGAAAAACAGACATCTGCATTTAGTTTCCTCTCCATTCAGAAGACTATCACTAAACAAATCTTTTTGTTTTCACTCAGCCTGATATGAAATCAACCAGGACAGAATTTAGGTGGACTTCAACATGGAAAAAGCCCCCCTTTTTGCCCCCTTAGCCATAGTCTCTGTGTGATTGCATGCTTAACCAATAGCATTGGAACAACTGACCTTTCCAGCCATATTTGGTTCTTCTTCCAACTCTTACCAGGAAGTTAGAGGCACACAATTGTATAGAATGTCTTTAGCATTCAACTTTCCCTTCACTTGAACTTGGAAACCCAACCAGTTCCAGCATGACAATGCCCCCATGCACAAAGCCAGCTCCATGAAGATATGCTTTACATGGGTTGGAAGGGAAGATCTCCTGCTATAGAGTGTGACCTCAACCTCAGAGGATGAATAAGATAATTGTGAACGCTGACTGCATCCCAGGTCTTCTCACCTCATCTGCATCAGTACCTGGCATTAATAATACTCTTTTGGTTACAGTGGTACAATCTAAAACCCCCCACAAAGTTCCAAAATCTACGAATTTTGGACGCACCCCCACAGCCCCTATGGTACCTTAGTGAATTCATCTAGACATTATGCCAGTAAGTTGGTTCCTTTTTAATGCATACTAGAAGCATTAAAGTAATGGACAGAAATGCTTTTATATATATTGTTTTATATATGTATATATTAGCTTTCATTTAGTTTGGAATTTGTTGTAAGACCATCGCCCAACACAGTTAATCAGCTAATATAGTGGACTATTTAGCTATTATATATTTTATATTAATACTAAATATAAAAAACACTACTTTTATGGGAGGGTTGTAATTTCTAGCTGAAAACCCTAAAAAAAACCCAGTATTCATGCTATGTTTTGCAGTGTGATTCTTCAAAAAAAAAAAAAAATAAAGAGAATTTTGATATGTGAAAAAGGTGGTCTCTCACTGGTGTCTCAGTGTCATGACCCCAAAGGTTGAGAATTTAGAATGTAATGGAAATATAGATGCAAATGTAGGTCATGCAATTCCTTCTGCTGTTTTTCATGCAACATTACACCCTGCAGTATCACTTGACAAGTTCGAGGCAGGAAATGATTAATTGATGCTCAACGAGCTGGACTTAACCTTTCACAGTGGAAGATTAAATATAACATGCAACAGATAAATCAGAGCATAGGTGTACTATAGGGACATATTTATCTTTTAGAAAACTTCCTTGTGGGAGGTTTACTGGTTACACTTCTACACACACCCCTGCTCTCTGGATTAATGAGCATCTGGCAGGCTCATTGGCCTGGAAAAAAAAGTTCAACATACACACTTACACATCTACTATATCAGTGTACAGTATACAATTAGAGTCTGCTAGCATTATTACTCCTATTATTACTTATATTACTACTGTTTGTCCCAAGGGCGTCTGATATAAATGTGCCAGCGAGGCTTAACCCCACCTTCATCCTTTCTTTAAAACATCACAATTTTATTGATTTCTGTCGAATGCAAAACTATAAATTCATGCAGCATATCAGGGACAGTCATGTCAGGTGAATACACCGAGTTACAAGTCAGCTAGCTTTCATCTGTTACATGGTTGAAACCCACACCAACACTCCCCATCCAACCTGATGGATCTTGAGAGGTTCTGTAGAGAAGAATTTGCAGTTTCTCCCATTCTTCTCTACAGAACCTCTCAAGATCAATCAGGTTAGATGGGGAGTGTTGGTTTCGGGTTTTAACCATTTATTTTTAATACATTTATAAATATTTGAAACAAACTTCTTTCAAATTGTCATTATGGGGTATTGTTTGTAGATGTTTCAGGAAAAGAATGAATTTAATCCATTGTGCAATAAGGAACATAACAAAATGTGGAAAAAGTAAATTCCTGTGAATACTTTTTGGATGCACTGTATGTGGAAATAAACAAATATTTCGGAGATAAAATAAAAACGAGTCTTGCAAATGAATCATGTAACAATATTCATTGTATAAAAATAAAACAAGATTATGTTCGACCGGACTGTTAACAGAATAAATATTATAAATTTAAAGAATAAAAATAGAATATAATTGCAGTCAAAAAAATAATAATACAACAATAAAGGCAATAAAAAGAAAACCATAAAATATATGAAATATATTCGTTCAGATTTACATTCACATCCTGAGGGGGCAGAAGCAGTGTGACTTCTTGATTGCTACCGAATAAAGTGCAGCTGTGAAACATCAGAAAAATATGCAATTAAGTTAACATCATCCCAAGATAGAAATTTGTGCATGTGCAAATGAAAAAAAAAAACATGGAAAAAAGCAGGTCTATGTGTCTCAAAAATCACATGATCATTGTTCGTGTAGGACTAAGATCAGAAATGAGAAAGAAGTGAGGAGCCAAAGTGTACATCCAAGCTCTATAAGAGTTATTTAGAGGGCAAATAGTCGTCTGCAGTGATATCTTTCGTAGAATGGCCTGCTCAGTCAATCCTATATAAATGCTCTGGGATGAACTAGATCACAAAAAAAAATTGTAACTAGCAAAACAAAAAGTTTTACAAGAGGCACCGCAAAGTATTTCAGCTGAATGTTTGAAAAACAAACTCTCCTGATGCCAAGAGGAAAAAAAATTTACAGGCATGTTAAGCTGTTATTCATGCTAAAGGAGGATTTTTCAATAAAAAATAAAGTGTAAAATCTGTACATATAATTATTTGTTTGGTCAAAGTAGGTTTCTCAAAAAAGATTCAGAGTTTCCAAACTAATGAATAATAACAATAATGACTTATGCAATTATTCAACCAAGAATGATGAATCAGTGAATGTGGCAATGAGAAATAATTTGCTTTAATAGCAAATTAGATCAGATTAGTTCAAATTAGATTAGATTTAACTTTGAGTTTACAGAGCCAATGAAATGCAGTATTGGATCAAACTGCAAAAAGTCCTGAGAATATTCTTTTTTAATATTTTGACATATGAATTAACGTTTTTATATCATCACACCTGCAACTATGTGAAAAACCTTACCTCCTGGTTTCATGTGTCACGTTTATTCTCTCAGGTTCAACGACAATAACAACACTGAATCTGTTTTTTTGTCTGGGTTGCACTTTTTTGAACTGCTTCTTTTCTTCAAAAAGCCTCTAAATTGGCTGTATATTTTGTCTGGCAGTCGAATTTATTTTTTCTGGGTGGTGGTTGCACATTTTGGGGATAAATTTTCTACCGCAATCATCGTATTTTTTTAATTTGTTTTTCTTTCACATCTACTTAAATGTAGCCCCTAGTGGGTTTAACTCAATTTATAAAGGTACCTTTTCCTCATAATCGTTTAATTTGTTGTAACCCCAAGTTACAAGGCCAAAATCTCCATGCTGAAATAGTCACGTTTTAATCTCTTAACAGGCAATGAATCACTTTTGTTATATACTGTATATATACAGTAATGGACAAAAGTTTGTGGACACCAGACTATAAGATTGATATGTGCTTTTTGTGGTGGTTAATTTGGGGAGTTTCATCCAGACACAAGGGTGTTATTAAATTTAGGTACTTATGTAGGTGGGGTGAGGAGGCCTGGGGTGCAATCAGCGTTCAGTCATCTCGAATGTGTTCAGTAGGGCCACTCAAGATCTTCCACTCCAAACCATGTAAAGCATAGCTTCATGGAGCTGGCTTTGTGCACAGGGGCATTGTCATGCTGGAACAAGTTTGGATCTCCTAGTTCAAGTGAAGGGAATATTTGTGCTACCTCCCTCTGCCAGGGAAAGCTCAGAGTCTCCTCCTATAATGCCTAGTGATTTTCAAGACTACATGGCAAGGGTTCTGAGACCATTCCTCCACATAGGATCTCTCCAGATGCTTCAAATTTCAAGTTCCAATCTCCCTAGTGTAGAATAGTAAAAAATGTTTGGATGGATGGATGAAGTCCTGGTTATTACCCAATTGGACATTTACATTTATGCCATTTAAGCAGACACCTGTGTCCAGAGCGACGTACAAAAATACTTTTAGTCTCAATCAATGAAAAAATCTACACTGGTACGCTAGATTACAAACTTAAGATACATCAGCCTACAACTCTGTTGCACTGATTTTTTTTTATGTTCAAGACAAAGCAAACCTGAAAAAGTGCTTTCAGGAAGAGGTAGGTTTTCACCCATCGCTTAAAGATTATGAAGAAGAATCTCCTGTTTGGACATCTAGGGGAAGTTCATTCCACCACCTTGGTGCCAGAACAAAGCATTGAGGTACTTAATCTGAGTGAAGTTGTTACCAGTCCAGCATTGCTGAATAATCTCAGGCAGTGTGGTGCAGTGCCAGGAGCTTTGTAGGCAAGCATCAGTGTTTTGAATATGATGCATGTAGCTACCGGAAGCCAGTGGAGGGAGTGCAGCAGTGGGGTGGTGTGGGAGAACTTGGGCATGTTTAACACAAGTTGTGCATCTGCATTTTGGATCATTTGCATTGAACGAATAGCATACACTATGAATTTGGCACATGCATGAAAATGCATTAGTCATATTTTATTAAGCCAACAAATGTCAAAGGAACATTTTTTTATATGGAGAGCAAAAGGGGGTGTGGCATTTTCTGTATTGCATTACACCTTGCCGGTATTTGTTGTTCCTGTTCTTCCTCCTTATTTCATCTTATATTGTTGCCTGTCGCATATGAACTTCGACGACATTCATATCAGAATCCTATTTAAACAGCTTTCAATTTTCAGAGTCATGCCTGAAATATCTGGTGAGATTTATTTTTTATTATATATTAAACATTGAGGTCTCAACAAAGTAAATTCACTTTTTCTCTTGAGTTCATGTGTGTTTTTACAACCTTCAAATTGTATTCATCGATGTTGCTCGCTCATGAAAGAATTTTTTGTTTTTGGCACGAGCAGCTTGCCATAAAGCCATAACAATCATCTCGTGAACTGCAGTCCATATAAGCAACCAGCGTGTTTGCTGTTTCTTATGAAAGCAGATAAAATCCTAATAAAATTAGTTATGTAAGGAATAAAACACATGGGATCATGCTGTTCTAGGAAAATAATCATCTGAAGTAATTATTTTCCAGCAGCTAGATTAATACGATGTTTCCTTTTTTTTCAGCCATATGTGTTTTTTTTTTTTTTTTTTCCCCTAACTGTTACCACAAAGTTGGAGAGACACACTTGTATTTGTGGTACTCGTGGCATTCTCTCATCAGATTCACGAGGTAGTCACCTGGACTGGTTTTCCATTTACAGGTGTGTCTTGTCAAGGGACAAATCCATATTATGTCCAGAAACACTCAGAGAAAAGACAGTCCATCATTAGTTTCAAAAAAGGTCAGCCAAATGAAAAAAAATCTCACAAACTTTGAATGCATCCAAAATTTTTATTTTTTTTATTTGAATGCATCCACAGATTTACATAAGTGGCAGAAAATGTTAACATCCAGAGTGCGTGAGTCAGTCCTTAAGAATTGCAGTAAAGAAACCATTCATTTTGAAGAAAATACATGTACTGTATATATAGATATTTATGCTGGTTTACCTAGAAATCAGCAAAAAGATTTTTTTTAACTTAATTACCTTATATTATTTTAAATAGTATTTTTAATAATAATAATCATTTTTGTTTTACTTAAAAAAACATTACTTAATTTAAAAAAAAAAGACTGTGTAAAACTTTAACACATTAGCTATACTTCCCTAAAAATTTCTAGGTACTTTGTTTCTAACTTCTCTTGAGTTACGCTTGTATTGACCACCCACCAACAGCAGATTACCATAGATCGTTTTAAAACGTACTCAATATTTTACCTAAAGGTGCCTCAGTTTTTTGTTCACAATTGCCGTAATTATACCTCCATCCTTAATCTGCTGTCAAATTAAGATATTTTTTAGGATATTCATTTAAGCTATGTTTAGGTGAGAACAAAACAGCAACCCCTCTGCCACGTAATCAGTGCTTGCTCCTAAATTATCGCTGCAGGTGTCTGTGCCAACCATCTGTGGGCCGACCTGACATGTCTGCCTCTCTTCTGAACATCTTATTTTCAAAAAAGTAATTCGACTGCATGCCATCACACAATTTTGCTGGAGGCAGAAGAATGAAAAAATGCCTTGGCTCTGGATACCTGTTGATGTCTTAATAAATACAGTATAGAGTGGAAAATAACTATGAATGTATTTTTAGATGTTTAAATGAGGAAGAAATGTAGTGATTGGAAAATAAAGGAAAATAATTTTTTCATTTAATTTTGCTAGTTATTTATCTCAGTTTCAGCTGAAGTTTTAATGTATAGATACATGGTAAAGTGAAGTAGTAAAGCCTTAATAGCACTGTACCTTAATCACATCAATATTATTCTTTGACTATAAATAAAATTATTCATATATATATATATATATATATATATATATATATATATATATATATATATATATATATATATATATTCTATAGAATGTACTCTTTGTAACACATCTCATCAGCATTTTCTATCAGCTTGTATTCAAATCATTCCTAAGGTCTGGTTCATCTATAAATCTTATGAATCCTTTTGTATTCATGGTACATAGATTAAAGTTTTTTTTTTTCATTTTGTTCATTTTCAAGATTTAAAGAGATTCTAGTTTTAATATTTTATTGTCACAAAGATAGGTTGTACAGAATACAACTTGCAGTGAAATGTTAACCTGATTGATTGCTCAGGAAAATGTGCATTTAATAAAGGACTTGTAAATATAAAATAAGAGAAAATATAAGAAATATGGCAAAATTATATTCTATAATGATAGTGTTAGCTAGAAATTGATGGATAATGCTTTTGCTCAGGGCTCCAGCAGTGGCAGCTTGTTGGTGCTTGGTTTTAAACTCACAACCTTCTTATCAGAAGTCTGACAGCTTAACCACTGAGCTACATCTTTCCTTTTCTCATATCACAATGCTGCCATCACCATCATGGAGATGTTGTTCATGGGGTGGTGATCTGTTTGCATTAAGCATATCTTTTAGAATAATGTCCCAAAGGTCACATGTTTGGGGGTGAATTAAATAGACTTATATATTTTGTGTATTGTATATTGTGAGATATTCTGGCCACTTCACCTCATTTATAATCAAAGTAAAAAATATGTGAAAAATACAAGAAAACAAAAATACAATAAAAGAGTCCCATTGTTACTGTCTCATATACAAGAAATTTCACTTACAGTGAGTTAATACTTTCCAGATATTCCTGCAACTTCTTAGATGTTGCTGTAAGTCTCTTGGTGGTTTCCATAATTTCCGCTCGTTAATCTTTATGGCTCCATGGTATATCGTATGTTCTAGGAATTCTTTTGTACGCCTCCCCATTCGATTCCTTTTCGATTCCTTTTTATACAAGTGGGCTATTGGCCATTTTACCTCTTATAGTAAATCTACTAGTTATTAACTTACATTTTGTCAGTTGGTTTGTAACATTAAATGTGGGAAAATATATATATATAATTTTTTTCGATTTCCTTTTAGACTTTTTTTTTTATTGCAAAAACCTACACTTGTCCCTGGGATGCATAGACATTTTTTTTTATATTCTTTTACTTGAGTAGAGAATTTGGTAACCAAACAGTACCGCCCCAGAGTATCTGAAAAGCAAATGACTTAAGCAAACATGCTAAATAATGCAACTGCAAATTAACTCATTCTTTGAAATTCATCATTAACAACAACAAGGACAAGTCTGGAAAAGTTACATTCACAGAAACGTTAAGACGTTTTGGCCCGTTGTCCCCTCCACAATGTTACTATTGCACTCATGACACCTTTGTGGTCGCCTCGGGTGTGAACGCAACACCAAACTTGATTAACATCGCTGCCAACATTCCACGAACAAACACAAGTAATGAAATACGTGTAAGCACCTGCTTTCCGAAAAGACAAGTCCTTTCCTTTACCCTTCGCCACCTGAGGCATAAATATCACACCAATTTCCACTCAATTTTATCCCTGCGTCTCTTTCAGGTAAATAAGCACGTTTCAGTTGCACAATAGTTGATCGTTCTGTTTTGTAACTTTTAACTTTTTTTTTTTACATGGTTTGGATTCCAAAAACCACAACTAACTGGCGAAAACCGGAGAGAAAAAATTCACTTTCTCAAAAAAAAATTAATTCCTGCTGAATTGTTTTATTGCGCAAATCGAGAGGTGAAAGTCAAAACTTTAGCCAGCAGACAAATTAATAAACATATCAAGTTTTTATTTTAACAATTCATTCATACTCAGCGTGGGGGTCTATTTATGTTCTTCTCAGGTTACCCTCACAATTCCCTGGTTTTCATCTACCTTCCAAAATCATATACTGTGCAATTATTATGTGTGTGTGTGTGTGTGTGTGTGTGTGTGTGTGTGTGTGTGTGTGTGTGTGTGTGTGTGTGTGTGTGTGTGTGTGTGTGTACCTGTGATGCCTTGGTATGTATGAATTACCTGTAAAATCTTTGGCCAAATTTTTCATTTAGTACTTACCTCTCTCTCATTCTCTCATACTGACCACTAGATGTTTACAATGGCACTTCATGGCAAAGACTCTCTGAGGATTCAAGAATTAGAACTGTTGCCCTCCACAAAGATGGCCGAGGCTATAAGAAGATTGGTAACACCCTGAAACTAAGTTACAGTGCAGTGGTCATGGTCATACAGAGGTTTTTCAAGATGGGTTTCACTCTGAACAGGCCTCACAACGGTCGATCAAAGAAGATGAGTTCTCACCTTGTGCGTCAGTCATTAGAGGTTGCAGAAGTGGAAGGTCTGCTTGTCAGTACTCAGGCCATACACGCACACTGCAACAAGTCATTTTGCAGGCTGTCGTCCCAGCAGGAAGCCTCTTCTGAAGCTTACTCACAAGAAAGCCTTCATGTGCGGTAAAGCCCTGGTGAGGAGAACCAAGAAAACTTTGACTTGCCTACAGTCAAGCATGGTGGTGGTAGCACCATGGTCTGGGGCTGCATGAGTGCTGCTGGTGCTGGGGAGCTGCGGTTCTTTGGAGGAAATCTTGGATTCCAACATGTACTGTGACATTTTGAAGTAGAACATAATGCTCTCCCTTCAGAAACTGGGCAGAACAGCAGTTTTTCAACATGAATTCCATGCCCAGGAGGATTAAAGCAGTGCTAGATAACAATAGTGCTCATACAAAATATTGACATTTTGGACACAGTTTTGACACGTTCACTGAGGGTGTACTCGATTTTGTTGCCAGTTATTCTGACACTAATGGCTGTATGTTGCGTTATTCTCAGAGGACACTAAATCTTTATACAAGCTGCACACTGACTAATCTATAATATATCTAAGTTTCATTTTTATAGAATTGTCCCTTGAGAAGATACACTGAAAAGGTTGCTGAAACATGTGGGGTGTACTCATATTTGTTAGATATACTAAATACAGAATTAAAGAACAATACATGATCATTTAAAGAAATTATTATCGAAGACCTTTAGTAAACATTTGTATTCGGAGCAATGGTTCACGTTTGAGACATACGACATGTTATAACAGATTCGTATTTAATAGCCGGGTATGAATTAATTTGCATGTATCAAAGTTTTGTGGTTCTCGAGAAAACCGTTCTCATGAATATTCATGATTCATTATTTGTTGGTGTTTCGAGGCCAAACATAATCTAAACTCAATTTACTGTATATCAGCAAGGAGCTGCATTATTTCCTGTGATTTCACTCATTTGAATTATAAGAGCTCTAAGAAAGGAGTAAAGGGGTTTGATGTGCAGTTATATAAATTATTAACAGTGGATGGGTGTGTGGTTTTTCTTTGAGTTTTATTTCTCCACAGCAACTCACCAATAATTTCATTTGCATATGTGAATACATTTCACGAGCTCTCATGATTACTCAGGTTGCTTCAGGTCATTGAGATCTTTTTTGCCTGGTTGGATTACTCTTGAAATTTTGTGCCAGACAGAAAATACAGCCAAAACCACAGTAATGATGTGCTCACAATAAAATCAGTTTACATTGTTCTCAACACCAAAAACACAGAAAATAAATACTCTCTCTAAACTGATACAACTGAACTCTGTCAACCACATCCTGGCAGCGTCCCAACGTATCGTACTACATATATACTGTTACGTTTACCTGCCGGGCGAAACTTAATTTTGTCGTAATGCTATCATCGTAGGATTGACTACCTGGAACTCGGAGAATACCCGTATTTGATCATTAGGTCACAGATTAAGATGTAAAACGCACAGGGTTACATTATTACAGCTTCCATTCAAACCAATACAATTCCTATTAACACCATTGAGACTATAACAAATTCTTTGAGGTTTTCTCTTGAATGTTTTATTTGTTGGAGGAACTTTTAAAAACCTCTCTGTGTTTTCCACTCACTACATTTATAAACCATGGCTACATTTCTCTGTTATCATACATTTGTATAGGAATTTAGCAGATGTTAGCTAGTACTGGGTGAATGCTAATAACTAGCGGTTACAGTATACATTGGCTTTTTGACTATTCACCATCAAAAAGCTTTAAAATCCCTCACCATCTAAATTTTTTTACAGATGTAAGAATGGAAATCAGACCTACATACTATTACTATATACTACTATACCATCACTAGTCCTAAGGTTAGTTAGTGCAGTGTTGCAGTGTGATCGCTGTTGATACAAACAACTTCCTGTACCTTTCTTTTCTACAGCTGAGCTAAATAAACCTTCTTGCTCAAGTGGTGCTGGGATTTGAACCCAAATCTGGTCCAATGTCCAAAATTAAGGCATGGTTAAGGCACTGGTTAGCTAGTTATTCTTAGCTAACGTCTCCCTATGAAGCACTGAAACCAATTGAGTTCTCTAAAACTTTGGTTAATCTTTTCTTTTATGTTTATACATTAAAGTAAATATAAACACTTTTCCACATCACATCGAGTGAAGGATTTAAACCTGGACCTTCACTTAGCATTAATTTGAATTTATTAGGTGAATCACTGCACAGTACCTTAAGAATTTTACTACTCCTTCCAACTCTGGATACTCTGTGTATTCAATTTTAAATGATCTCACAATGATTTCGCTTTTTCTTGAAATCTTACTACGTCCCATTGTGACTGTCATCGGCTAGAAACCCTGGCAATGTCTGCAACAACACAGCTGGTAAATGATCCACGAGTTGGACGTAAGGTACAGGCAGTAACTTTAACCAAAATTCACACACTTTTGTAATGTGAATAACTGTTCAGTTGACAATTTGTGTGGGTTCAGCTAAAGCTCTGATTCTTGCATGTCTTCTATGTAATTAATGATGAGTGTGATGATCGAGGAAAACCTTTAAGATGGTTAAATTTGACATTTTCATAACCTCCACTTGTCTGGGAATATGTTCTACAAGAATTTGTGGATATTTGTGCTCATATAGCCACAAGAATGTTAAAAAGTCTGATAATGACTAGTGCTCAGAGTTCATGCTGATGAGGAAGAAAGCATATAAAACACACATTGCCTGTGCAAACAAGACCGAGCGCCAAGAATATTTCCTGTACGCCTTTCCAATTATTTGAAATTATATATGTACCTGAAGTAACAGAACGTTACAGTACAGAAAGTGCATGGTCCTGTCACATATTTCACTTGAATATCCATATAAATATATGCCATGTTTCAGCTGAGCTGAGGTTTCAGACACAATATGGCTAAACATTTTAGCAAGTATTTGCTATGACCACAAATAAATAAATAAATAAATAAATAAATAAATAAATATAAATTTTAAATATATTTAATATTTTAATTAATTTTTTTGTAAATTAATATAAATAGTTTTTTTTTTTTTTTTTATTGTTTTTTCCAGTCATGACTTCAAACCTCACACTAAAAAACACACTAAAATGCTACTTCTGGCCCCCTGAGCAAGGCCCTTAACCCCTTAACTGCTCAGTTGCCTGACTCATAGGTCACTCTGGATGAGGGCATCTGCCAAATGCCCTAAATGTAAATGTATTGAATGCAGACCACCAGTGGGACAAACTATATGAACGCTGTTATATAACATATCCACACTCTTAAAACAGAGCTCATCTAATCAAATTAGTGTACACTAATTTGTTATTATATACTTATAAAAACAAAACAAAAACAAAAAATACATAGATTGCTATATTTGAAACATAATCAATGACAGGGAGGTATATACACCTAAATCCATTTTGATGGTGTCGCATTTTATAAATATATAATTGCAATTAGTTCTAGGGAAAGTCCATGAATCAGATTTGTATCAAGTTAAAACCATGGACATTTTGACAAATGAAATTATTACTGGCTTTAACTTTTGATGTAACTATTATTAGATTTATTTTTAAACCAATTATAAGATAATCTGTCATGGAGGAGTTGGTTTTGAATCTATTATGATCTCAGATGTTGAGCTAATTTAGGAGTTGTTCAGAAGCTCCTGGTTCCACAACTCCAACTGACTGTATAAAACTAAAGAAAAGACATTACTTATAATCACGCACTCCAGTGCTCATGATATTCTCACTCTTCGGTGTTTGTAGTGTGTTAATGATTTATAATCACACTCTTGGTGTCAAAGGGGTTCCCCTTAAGAGTCTGGTTTCTTCCTCATACCTTTTAAGGGAGTTTTTCTTTGCCATAGTGGCTCTAGGCTTGCTCTTTGTGGAGAATCAGACGTAAAATTAAATATGAGTGAAATAGTAAACTTTGTTCTATAATTCTTAAATTCTGTAGAGCTGCTTTGAGACAATGTTCATTGTGAAAAGCGCCAATAAACTTGAATTAAGTGAATTGAATAATCAAACCTATTTCTAATCTCGTTTTGTGCATTTTCACTTGTAAAACCTCTTCAATTTTGTTGAAATTGTTTCATTCTACTGAGGAATCATGTTGCTTATTTTGAATGTGTTTCCCTAGAAAGCATTAGAATGATCATGCTAGTATAAAATAGAATTAAAATCTTGGAATGATTCATTCATTCATTCGTTTTCTCCGGCTTATCCGTAATCCGGGTCGCGGGGGCAGCAGTCTAAGCAGGCCCCCGCCTTCGACTGCTGCCCAATCCTCACAGCACCGTCCCTTACGGTCCCTCCTGCAGGTGGTGAGCCCACGGGAAGGCGGCCCCACATCACTCCGACGTCACGGACCTTGATATTTCCCTCGTAAGGGACCCCTGGAGCATAGAGGGTTAAGTGCCTTGCTCAAGGGCCCAAGAGTGGCAGCCATCTTGGAATGAATCAAATTTCAAGTAACCGTATAATGAAAAATGGCCTGGGGTGCAGTCAGCATTCCAATTCATCCCGAAGATGTTCAGTAGGATTGTGGTCTATAGCAGGAGATCTTCCACTCCAACTTACATAGAGCATATCTTCATGGAGCTGGTTTTGTGCACAGGGGTATTGTCATGCTGGAACAGGTTTGGGTCTCCTAGTTTAAGTGAATCCATATACATCCTATTCAGTTGTTTCCTTTAAATGTATGCTTAGTTTGGATGACATATGACTGGATAAATCAGGGTTCCCAAATACTTTTGTCTGTATAGTGTATCTATACTTAGAGAAGACATCTTTTTGTTTGCAGAGAGTATGCTTCTATAAACAGCTATTACAACACAAATGTTCTCTCACTTCAAGCACAGTAATATAATCCTAAATAATAATAGTCTGATCAATCAGAATCACGAGTTAAAATTATTGCATAAATACTATTAACTTAGGGTTTCTTTACTAAAATTATTCCTAATAGAGAACCCTTTGAGAACCCTGAACTGAATCATGTGTGACCTATTTATCAAATCTGTATAGAATAGTTATTTATCGTCCTGTTGCCATGTTCAAGTCCACAACCGAAACAGATGCCGGTTCATTCAGGGGTCATTAAACTTTTAACAATAAAATGTCATTTGCCCAGATTTGTCAGAGAATATTCTTAAGCCAAAAACTTTATAAATCCCCAGCTGCAAGATTCATATTTTATTACTTTATATACACTCCTGTGCATCTTTCCCTTGTACATCCAAGCACATAAATGCAGGTCCAATTCAAGTTCCAAATTCTTGTGAAAAAACGGAACAGTAAATCCCAAGAAACGATTGAAATCTATATTACACTCGAACATCAGTTTTAAGGCTGGTTTAGGAAACTGCATTCTTTTGTTTGTGGAGCGTGATATATCTGTGAAATGAGTTATACTGATGATACTACTAGTGATGTTTAATTCAGTATTATACAGCAGTACTGCACATTGTAAAAAAAAACAAAAAAAAACAACGGACCAAACAAAAGCAAATAAAAAAAAAAAGAAAAGAAAAGATTTGAAAACGCAGTTCTGCCAAACAAAACCAGATCTGGCAAAACAAAAACAGATCCATCAAACAAACAAAAACAGATCCATCAAACATACAAAAAAAACCCCCCAAACAAACAGAGGTGGTCAAAAACAAACAAACAAAAAAATACAGATCTGGTCAAATAAAAATAGAAAAATAAATATTTTCTGTAACAAAAACATGATATGGTTACACAAAAACAGATATGTTGAAACAAAAACAGAAAAAGACAGATCTGGTTAAACAAACTGGAAAAAAAACAGATCTGGTAAAAAGAAATTGTGTAACAAATCAGATCTGGTCAAACAAAAACAGGTCTGGTGAAAAAATAAATTGATCTAGAGAAACAAAAAAAGATCTGGTTAAACAAAAACAGAAAAAAAAAAATCTGTCCAGATGACCTCACACACTCAGGCAAGTGACCTCATCCATTGCATTGTTGAATTGTTGAATCTGATTGGTCAGAAGTGAATTTTTGTATACCAGGTGACAGTAGTGCGGGTGCAGTTCACAGGTTTATATTAACACAGTAATTTTAATATGAAATGGTTTCTTCACAGCAGACATTTTTTATAACTTAAGTAAAAAAAAAAAAACATGCATCAAAGAAAAATTCACCAGCACTGATACAACGATGTTTAATATATAAACAATAAATGTTTATTTAACATATTTAAAGAAGGAAGGAGTCTCCAGTGTCAGCACTTGGTAACAGTCACGCAGTAACGTCACAAGCAAAGAGAGGGCGGTGAAGGATATAAGAGATGACGAGAGAACATGAGCGAACTTGTTTAACAGACAAACAGTAAATGTAATTAGAAAATGAAAAGAAGACAAATGAAATGTCATTCGTTAATACAAAAAAAAAAAAAAACGTATATGATGGAAAATTGCTGTGGCCTAACAGGAATAAAATATTTCTGGGCTGTGATTGGATAATAATCAACCTCAGGCATATATCCTGTTTAGATTTCTTGGAAATTCAATAATATTTGTTATGCATAATGGCATTTTTGACAAAAAAGACAAAAGGCGGAGCTGGAGGTGGAGGTGGCGGAGTTGAAGATGCTGTGATTTTCATCGGGAGTGACGAGGATGGACAGGATTAGAAATGAGTTATTAGAGGGACCATCCAGGCAGGAAGGACGTTTTAGAGACGAAGTGAGAAATTGAGATGGTTTGGACATGTGCAGAGGAGGGACATGGGGTATATCAGTAGAAGAATGCTGAGGATGGAGCCACCAGACAGGAGGAAAAGAGGAAGACCAAGAAGGAGGTTTATGGGTGTTGTGAGGGAAGACATGCAGGTAGTTGTTTAGAAAGACACAGATTTATAGACAGTAGAAAGAGATGTGTAATGGCATTTATTTAAATTCTGAAAAGTAGGAGACCTGAATACCCGTTGAATGTCTAATTAATTATTTTCGACAAAAAATTATCAGTAATAATGATAAAATGGGGAATGAGTCATATTACACACAATATTGCAAGAAAATGTGTATGTTGGGATTTTTTTTTTTGTGAATGCAATGTTACACAAGTGAGAAATATTGTATACGTTTATATTATAAAACATAGACTATGATAATCACTGGTGTATTAACAGCATGAAAAGTGTTACTTCATGTAAGGTCCTTTTTGTTAGCATGTCTGTATTTAAGTGCAGTTACCACATGGTATTGTAGGCTGGAAAATATAAAGATAAGCTCTATGTTCACAGAGTGTCCAACCATCCAACGCCAATCAACTCATTCTTGCCCGACCTGTGATTCAGGAATGGGATTTCTAAAGCAAGTTAGTCTTAGTTCTTAAGTGTCTTGCGCATATCTTTGAATCAAAGGCGACGAAGCGGAGCCAAAAGTCAGTACAAAGTGTCAGCCTTAGGTGTTGCCGGGGAGACAAGCTGTGACATGACATGAGTTAGCATGAAGCCAGCAGTTGTGTGTTAAATATCCTCTCTTCGCATTTCACTCGGACGTATTGTACAAGCTCATTAGTTGTGTAAGTGTTCCACTAACCCTCCATTGTGTTTCTTCTTCTTCTTCTGCTCTCTTGTCTTGTCTCAGGCCCAGATAATGGAAATCCTCCTACTCTTCAGACACATAAGCTTCTTTTCTCTAAGGTATGTCCAGGTGTTAGGAGAGAAGAATGCACGGCTAGGAAGTGTCCAGCATGGATTAGCTCTCCGGTAACAGATGGTCATGGTGACCTCCCTCTTTTAGGATGAGACAAAGACAGACATTAGCAGGAGATTTATTATTTTTTTTTTCAGTTTTCTTTCACTTTTTTTTTCTTTGCGAAACTCATTTTACCATATTTTACTGACAAACACTGACTTGTCCAGCCATATGTGGTTCATCCTCAAACACAACTATTTTACAGCAACGCCATGTAGGCGAGGTGTATTTATTTCAATTCAACAGCAAATTCGCCCCCAATTCCAATTCTTCAATATATTATCCAAGATCATACATTTTTAATTTAACATGTCATTTGCAGAACTTCAGTTATACATGATTATTGTCCTTCAGAACAATTAGAGTTGAGAATTCAGCTCCGGGATAAATGTTAAAAAGTACATAATGACCTTTTGCCACAGAATCGGTTGCAGTGTGAGTCGCTTCGCACAGCGCACACACACCGCTGCGTCGTCGGCTGGTCTGCTGCAGAGCGCCGTGCACGCTGAAAGCCTCGGTAACTCGACATGCCGTATGGCACCATGCGCCTGTCAACACGCACACACACACACACAAAGAAAGAGCTAAATAAGCTATCACAATTCATTACATGCACAAACCATAAAACGCCACAAAACACTTTTATTTCTTTTCTACACAATTCATACTTTGGTTTTTCTGCAACTTCTTAAATGCAACGCCTGGGTTCGATGCTCAGAAATCACAGAATATTCTAAACAAATCAGTTTTTATCTATTATCAACATCCATGTGGGATCAATAAGGTGTTCTGATTTTGGTGGTTCTTATCCTGAGATAACACTAGAATGTAGAAAACTAAATGGCATATATTTACATATGGTGTGTATATGTATGTATATGTGGGATTTTAAAACCAGTGACAAACTGCCACTTATGATGTAACACAAAAGCAACAAATCCAGACAAATGTTTTATCGAACCGAATCTACGACGTGTGTAACTTGACGTTTCTTCAGTTCCACTCAAAACAACAACAGCAGTTCCTTCTTTAATTCACTCGTAAACACAAAAATGGAGGGAAAACCAATCTACCTGTCATTACATTTATATATCTATATAAATCTATATTTATTTTTATTTATCTACATATATTTTTCAAGTCTACCAAGAAAAGTAAAAAAAATAAAAATAAAAAAATTCAAGGTGCTTTATACGTGTCACGTATACATTACAGCAGAGTGAAATTCTTTCTTCGGATATCCCAGCAATGTTTAGAAGCCGAGGTCAGAGCTTTATTTATAATATAGCACTCCTGCAGAACAGAGGGTTAAGGGCCTTGCTCAAGGGCCCAAAAGTGGCTTCTATGCGATCCTGGGGCTTAAACCCCCCAGACCTTCCGATTAGTAACCACTAATGAAGTGGAAGTGGTAGCTCATACTTATACAAAAACTAGCATGAAATCAAGTTGTGTATTTTCTCATTTGTGTTGAAATAGTTCGCTTTACAATGTATATAGGTTGTGTATAAGGGAGTTCACCTTCATGATGTGAACGTACACACCATTCCAATATACAGCGTTCCAGTTCGCTCTCGATTCGATTCGCGTTCAGTAAATTAATTTGAATTCTGTTTAAATCGATCGGAAATTCAGAACATTACGCCTTGTTTTCTATGTTAATATTAATGTTAAGCCTCATATGTCGATTGAAGAATCGGTTCCTGATCACATCCCAGTCAAAAAATTAAATTGCTAAAGTTTGTGTAGATGTACAAAATAATAATTGGAGAAACAAACCAAAATATACATGATTATAATGAGAATTTTTTATCTGTTACAGATAATTGGTTCAAAATATTCCTTTTTTCTATAATTACATATGTGATGCATGTTTGCTGGTATATTATTTCATATACATTTTTTAGGAAGTCTTCTATGTGCCTTTCAGGGATACGTCTTTTTTAGTGATAGATAATGACTAAATACTTTACTTAAATACTTAATATTAAATATAAACTACATCAACAGGAGCTTTTGTACTATGCTTGGATGTGGAAAGGGGCTAGATAGTACTCTTGTCTCTGACACTGTAGTGTTTAACTGGGTTACTCCTGCATCTTAAGAGTAGACATATATATTTACTATGGTTTTGGTTTTGAATATTAGGAATGATCTAGACACTGGTTCCCAACCACTGGGTCACAGCCCAGGATCAAGCAGTGAATGACTTGCTAGCAGGTCACAAGAATGTTTTGGGGAAAATTTCTGTCTAGTAGATTTTACACTGTATAATTTACTGTGAGTTTTTTCCTTTTATAGCAGCTATCCTAAGTTCACTATCCACTATCGTAGACAGACAGACAGACAGACAGACAGACAGACAGACAGACAGACAGACAGACAGACAGACAGACAGACAGACAGACAGACAGACAGACAGACCAACTGACCCAAACACCACCACCTTCAAAGCCAGCCAGACTGTGGTGTACATAATGTTGGAGACCCTTGCTCTAGATTTTCTACTATGAGTTAACCCGATTGTTTGTTCTGCACTTAAACATCTCCCCTTATTATTTTCTCCTCCTACAAAACCCCCTTATTTCTCCTCTTTTTGTCAGTTCAGCCCATTGTGTGAGAACAGTTTCAGGTTTCTCCTCTAACACACCTGATCTTGTCTGTAATGATCTCCTGATCAGGATTAAGTGTAAACCTGAAATTCGTGTAGAACCGAACTCTCGCTGCTGTAGGCTCGCTGTTATATTCATATTTACACTTAGTAGACCATGTTAACATCACAATATGTTTTTTTTTTTCCATCTCTCAGGATGACCTTAAGGATTTTCTTGTGCTCCTTGTTATACAATTTCAGACTCGATACAATGTCATGAAGAGGAAACCAGTACGCTTTAGGTGCTAAATAGAATAAAGCTCATGATAAAAATGAAAACGAGCTTCACTTTGTTGATTCAGTGTTGTTTTATGGGAAACATCACAAATGCGTTTCTAACTTTCAGTATTTTATGCTTCTATCTGTGTATTTTAATAATGTGAATTGGACTTCAGTACTCGTTTTTTATTCACAAAGAAAATATTAGACTCTCTTTAATGCTTATTATTACAATTTTAGTATGATTTTTATTATATTTATTATTATATCATTTCATTATTTTATCAAACTTAAAATGAGCAGAAAAAATATAAACAAGGCTGGTTGTTTTTTTTTTTCCTCATAAAATGTTTAGTTAAAATAGTTATTAATTGTAAAAATACAATATTTATTTTAATCACTTTTTATTCGGTTAAACTTTAAATAATGTGTACTTTAATCAGGATTATCTATCTATCTATCTATCTATCTATCTATCTATCTATCTATCTATCTATCTATCTATCTATCTATCTATCTATCTATCTATCTATCTATCTATCTATCTATCTATCTATTAATTAAACATATTAAGATCTTCACACTATCTTGGTCTAGACCTACATCATGTCTGTGATGGGTAAGAAGAGCGCGCGCACTCACTCGGGCGTGTTCACCCAGATGACGTCCAGGTGGCAATAATAAACGCACTCCTTGTCTTTGTAGGTGTAGCACGTGCATCGCTTCTCTCTTTTGCGCGGATGCGAGTCGCGCGACTTCACCGCGACGTCGCCCCGGTCGCCGTCGTCGACTTTGGCGACAGATCCGCGTGCACGTTCCGTGGGTGCTGGAGCCGGTGACGGTGCCGATGTCGGTGCTGTCCACGCGCCTGTGCACGCGCAGTCGGGCTCAAGTGCGCTGTCCTCGCGCGCGACAATCCGGTGCAACGAAACGCCTGGAAAAAGTACGGGTAAATAAAGAAGTGAGTAGTTCTGTAAAATATGATCAGATAGATAGATAGATAGATAGATAGATAGATAGATAGATAGATAGATAGATAGATAGATAGATAGATAGATAGATAGATAGATAGATAGATAGATAGATAGATAGATAGATAGATAGATAGATAGATAGATAGATAGATAGATAGATAGAATAATATAGAATAATATAGAATAATATAGAATAATATAGTCTGTACACCGGTTTTAATTTTTTTATACACGTTCTTCTGTTATTGATGTTATTTTTGTGTTTAACAGACAGAAAGTGTGCACCGTTTTCCCCAGGTGTGTGTGGGTTTGTGTGTGTGTGTGAGCGCGTTTCCTCCGGGTTCTCCGGTTTCCTCCCACCTCCCAGAAACATACCAGTCGATAGATGATTCTAAAGAGCCCCTAGGTGTGAATGTGTGTGTGCATGTTGCTCTGCAATGTTCTGCCATCTCAGCCAGGATGAATTCCCTCTTTAGTGAGGCCAAGATTAGGTCCAGATCCTCTAACATTTCAGTTTGATTTATGCAAAAAAAAATTGGATGAAGTCACCAATCAGGATCGAGCATAAATAAAGGTGAAATTGTTCCATTAATTATTGAGTTTCTTGAGATAATAAATAAATTCCTGGTGTAACACAGAAGCTCCAGCGCATGAGAAATATTCCAGTGTGTATCCCATCCACGTGTTAATTTTCTAACAATTTCCGACACGACCCTGTTTCATTTAATGAGGGGAAAATATGTATTATAATAATGAGAATAATAATAATAATACCGTTTGCACGTGCGGCTGTTAATCCGATTAAAATCACAACGACCAAATCCAGAAGCGACGTCTTGGCCATCCCCGGGGTTTTACTCCAGAAAATAATAACAACAATAATAAAAACAATAATAAAAACAACGTGTCCGTTGAAGAAAAAAAGATATTTAGATCATTCCAGCTGTTTTGATATGAAGACCCTGACATCCATTTAAGCGCCTTTTTTATCCAGATGTGCCGAATATTTGTGTGCAAAAGAATCCTCGGTTTTGCACATAGAGCGATGTGCATTTGTTAAAGAATTGTGACGCACATCCATGAGTGTGTGGTAGCAATGTAGTATGTGTGTGTGTGTGTGCATGTGTGTGTGTGGTGCGTGTGTGTGACTGCACTGTCGTCCAGCAAACAGGTTTTTATAGCGTGTACAGCCTTCAGAGCACCACCCTCTCCACTGCACCCGTGTGATATAACCAGCACCTTCAGGCCAAAACACAAGAAAACTAAATGGGAAAAAAAAACATTCATCATCATCATCATCATCATCAAATACAACATTTCAATGTAATTTTTATACGAATTATTTATTCATATTTAATATTTTTCTTTTCCAACATCAGCTATTAATTAGATTTTTTTTTCTCAGCATACAAATGCTGGCAATTAATAATCAAAAGTGATATGATCCATTTCGTGCACACAAATAAAAGAATATACAATTATAATATATAAAAATATATAATTTACAAGTATACAGTACCACTCAAATGTTTGGACACATCTTCTGCTTCCGTCTGTTTTTTTTTTTTTTTTTTCTTCTTTATTTTTCTTCTTTTTTTCAACATCGTACAAAAACGGAGAGTGAATGAAGAGCAGCCAACAAGCACTCAACACTCCTAGGAACTTTTTCAAGGCTGTTTACTTTAAATTTACTTTACATTTCCAAAAAATAGATTTCATGCAAAATATTATGATTATTATTCTTTGTTGTTGTTGTTGTTGTTTTTCAATTACACACTACAAAAGGCATAATTTATTTTTTTTTTTGGAAAAATATATATCATTCTTATGTAGGCTCTCTTGAGCTCAGGCTACCATTTATGAGAAGGATCTCATGTTCTTTTTGTGTTTTTGAAGGTTTGCTCCTGGTTCTCTGCTTTCCTCCCAGCTCACAAAAACCTGCTGTTGATTTTAACTAAAGCCTACAGGTGTGTACGAGTGTGTGAATGTCCTCGCTGTAATTTCGCCCCCCACAGAAAATATTTGATCATTTAGAGAAAAGTCTCTTTTTTTGCCTTCAGAAAATACATTGTCAAAAAAAGATGTGCCAAATTACCAAAACAAATAGTATTATACTCTTCGCAATCTGATGTTAAGAAAGTAAAAGCTTTTAATGGATCCAGACAAGTTTCAATAATAGAATAATCAATTGGAACAAAACATAATTACATTATTGTTATTATAAAAATTTTAGTTTGTTGGGCTTTTTTTGAGGAAGAGAGAGAGTTCCAGAGAGCTTGCTTTCATGATAATTACTTATGAGAAACATGTTTCAGATTTGTTTTTTTTTTTATTTGTTTTTGTTGTTCACTGATGCATTTCAGCCACATTTCATTACCTCGCGGTGGCCAATTTGCCTGACTGGTGTATTTCTGTTGTGTCTCTCCCATTGTATAACCCCACACTTCCAATTTTAGACCATGAGATTGTGCCGTTATAGGAAAATAATCCATTATATCGTGTGTGTCAAGTTACTGTTTTCACTTTGGTCTTGATTATTTTCCAATAACAGCCTGTACTGGAGTGCTTTGTTTCTCTTATAGCTGTCTACAGCAATCTGAGGACACTAACAAGTATTACTTTGCTAATAAAAGGATAAACGTGGCAGTCAAATGGTATAAATGTAAATGAAAGGTTATTATTTTTATCTCTTTATAGTTATTTTCATTGATTTAGATCAATTAAGAGACTCATTAGTTTCTGTTTTTAAGGTGTGCTATAGCAGATGTAGGTTTTTATGCAGGTTTGATGTTGGTTATAGCAGATGCACTTTTTATTTAGGTTTTTATGTACATTATAGCAGATGTAGCTTTTGTGTAGATTTTATGTAGGTTATAGCAGATGTAGGCTTTTATGTAGGTTTTTATGTAGGTTATAGCAGATGTAGCTTTTATGTAGGTTTTTATGTAGGTTATAGCAGATGTAGCTTTTATGTAGGTTTTTATGTAGGTTATAGCAGATGTAGCTTTTGTGTAGATTTTATGTAGGTAATAGCACATGTAGACTTTTATGTAGGTTTTATGTAGGATTTAATTCAGGTTTTTTTTTTGTACATTATAGCAGATGTAGGTTTTTATGTAGGTTTTAGTGTATGTAGGTTGTAGCAAATGTAAGTTTTTTTTAATGCAGGTTTTATGTTGGGTAATTGTTCCTTCATTATTTCTCTCATATATATATATATATATATATATATATATATATATATATATATATATATATATATATATATATATATATATATTATATAAAACTTTTTCATTGTGAAAAATGTATAAAAAAAAAGAAAAGAAAACCTGTTAAGTTTTAATGCATCATTTGACTTCATTGCTTCAGATATCAAATGAGGAAGTGAAGACTGGTACACAGTTCGCACATTTCCTTTCTCTTGGATTTTTTTTTTTCCCACAGCTGTAGGTGTTCCCTGTTCAGAAACATTAAATACCCCTATTCAGACTTCATCTCTGGAAATGCACTTGTAGTAAATGTTTTTATAGAGGCAACAGAAGTCCATTACCACAAGAATGAGAACCTCTCAGAAAGTTTTGGCTGTGAAGAGGTTGTTTTGAAAGTCAGCTCAGCTTGTCAACTTAATTTGATCGTAGTCAGTACTTAAGGTATTGCATGAGGAGGAGAAACTCTAAATAATAATTTTGATAGTGGGTGTCATTCAAAATACACCGCAAGAATGTTGGATTTTTTTCTATGCTAAATTTACCTCAGTCACGGAGATGACAGTTTAGCCAACAAAAGTGCTATGCACTATAGTTAAGGGGCTCTTTAGATGCAATTATTTAATCATTAAGGCATAACTTAATGTGCACAATTTCTAACATTGGCTCCAGATCTGAATCTGATCTGTTTTCTGAACCCCAGATTCCTTGAATAACTTGTCTGCAAGGTTTCAGATGACATAATAGGCACAGACCTTGCCAGCTGCATGAGAACAGACCAAGCTCAGTGGACATAATGAGATGGAAAAAATGTTGTCTCAGATTTATCTTTAAAAGGAAAACTGCAGTCGTTTTTGATAAAACATGTTTAATCAGACAATAATACTTTTTCTATAGTTTTAAAGCATGTGTTTATGCTTTATTTATTTATTTTTTAGTTCAAATTTGCATACAATATTGTATCAATGGCAAAGATGCCCAAAGTTGGCTTGTGGTGACCTTTGGTCCAAAATGCCAAATACTACATAAAGGGGGAAAATGCCATTGACACGGATGGTCATTTTTTTTTATTCAACATAACATATTTTGTTTAATATCATGTTTCTCATGATAGATAGATAGATAGATAGATAGATAGATAGATAGATAGATAGATAGATAGATAGATAGATAGATAGATAGATAGATAGATAGATAGATAGATAGATCTACCAAAAAAGTGCAAATATTCGCATTTTGCAAAGTGCTTGACAAGTGTTGATAAATATTTAAATATATATGTACAACAATTAAATATAAAGTTGCTGGGTAGGAAAAATAAGTAAATATGAAAATTTTAAATATGTGCAAGATATATGTAAGCCACAATATATGTAGAAAAATATAAGATTTATAATATATATTTTCTAATCATGTATTTATTTATTTATTTATTTATAAATATTATGAAATCGCAAATGATGGGAACCATGAAAAATTATATTTTCATATAATACAGTCTGATTTAATGCAATAGTAATTTTTTCGACCCACAGCCCACAAACATGTTTTTTGCCCTTCATAGAAAAAACTTGGGGCGCCTCTGATCTATAAGAACAGCATATTTGTTTTAAACATAGAAAAGCAGCCATAAAGTGACACTGATTTGACATTTATAGAAGGAGTCTCCAGTGTCAGTGCTTGTATAGTGTTATCATGATAATCATGATATCCTGAAAAGAGACACTATGCGAGAGCTGCTACAACAAAATGACAGGAGGTTTGGCAACTTTAAACAAAATAAATGGATAAAAAAGACAGCAAGAATTTTATAATAATAAGCAAAACAACGGCGTTCTTGTGTGACGAATGAGACGCTTCAGGACATGCTGATGGAAACCATGGACCATAGAAGACTTGCTTTTTACATGAAAAATAGATGATGCAACAGATATATTGGTCGAATATTGAGGTCTTAGCTTTTGAATTGCATACCATGAAAGTTTTCTCAAAGCAACAAGGGATTAGATGCGTCCTGTGGTTTGAAATCTAATGATGAATCATCCCAATGCATTCACAGCAAATTCTGAAGAGTGTAATCAGTTATGCCTCTCCTCCACACTCACAAGTTACTCATGGTATATAGAATGTAGTGCAAGAGGCAATAGGACATGTGTTATATGCTAAAGCTGAGGAGGTGTACATGCCTTGGCAGATCTTGATCACTGTTTAGTGCATCTCACTCCCACATACAGACCCAAAGGTCACTGGGTCATCAGGAAAGTAAAGAAATTGAGAATTAAGGAGTCCACTTCAGGAGATGGATGGGGAAATACTTATGGGAAAGACACTGACTTGGACTTGGACAGAGACTACAACATCTTCAGCATGGAGGTGATTGCGTAGTATTTAAGGCTTTAGACTCTGCATCAGACGGTAACAAGTTCAAATAAAGTAATTAATAGAAAAACGATAAATAAACAATAACGTAAAACGTAATGAGGACATTTTTCATTATTTAAGGACTTTGTCGACAGTATTCACACTCTTGGTGTCACCCAAATGAGGATAGGTTCTGATTTTGTGTCTGGTTCCTCTCAAGGTTTCTTCCTCTTACCACCTAAGGGAGTTTTTCCTTCCCACTTGAATTGAAAACCATAGCTACCAACATATCTTATTTATATGATTCAGTCTTTCATCACATGAAGATTATTAAAACTTCGGTCCACAATGAATTACTGTTTGACAATTTACAGGTATGTTTGAGAAGAGCTCCCAGCAGCTACTGCTAGATCATGGAAATTGTCTTATTTCAGTGTGAATAATGTAAATGCTAATATAATTTTGTAATATATAATAATATTGTAATATATTGTGCTGTAGGTCTTTTGAGTTAAATAAAATTCTTAAAATTAATTAAAAATGTCATTAAAGGTCCATGTAAAGATATATGCAATACTCCCAACAAGCATTTGTAATGTATTTGTATTGAAGGTTTTTTTTCCTTTTAGTTGGAAGATTTGCCCATTTTAAAAGTAGATCATTACAGAAAAAAGTGTGTGTGTGTCTGTTTGGTTCTCCACACTCCATCTCTTCTTCAAGAACCTGACAGACATTTAACAATCTTGGTTAATAAATTTGCCACATATAAAATAAATAGGTTATTCAAGGTCTCTATATGGTCATTGAATAATTCAGAAGGTTTTACAGTATAAATTGTGCAAATTTAATTTTAGTGAAGTGTAGAAGATCTTTAATAATTTTGTAATACAAAATAAGCACAAATACAGCACTACCCACTGACAACCAGATAAAAGTTTTGTTTAACATTTATTTTATTGTCCTACTGTTTGTAGAAAAAACACAGGAAATGTCAGAGGAATGGAGGCAGCGAGATGAGTGGTAGACATTACCTTGCAGTATATCATGGGAATGAAAAGCACAAGAATTAAATCTCCATTCCTGCTTGATCCCGTTGGGAAATTAATCCTAAAAAAAAAACCAAGTATGCCAAGGCCCCGTTGCCCCTCCAGCATGGGGCACTTTGAGGGCAGTGAATCTCAGCCAGGCTCTCACTGATGTCGCCATGTGAACCATTCAAATGTACCTAAAATGCAACATGACAGATGTTATCCTAACACAAACGTGGCATTTGAAATCTTACTAATTACTACATAGTAAATCATGAATATTTAGAAGAATAATCAACATCTTGCTGAGTAATTAACTTAAGTAGTTAAATAGTAATAATCTCTCATTACTTGCTTAGTTCATGTGTAAGTGGGTGTGGTGTCCCATCTGCAGTGCATTCCTGCCCCACACCCTGTGTTTCCCTAGGATAGGATTCAGATTCACACAACCCAAGATATTTACAGGAAGAATTCCAGGATGTACTGTAGATGTAGATTATTGAATTAATTGCAAGAGAGTGAACAATTATCCATGGACAGGATGTGAGCGGTTGAACTAACAAACTATCTGTATTTATCATGAGCATATTCTGTTCATTTTTGTGGCTATTATAAGCTTTTAATTACATGTTTTTTAATCATTTAATTTTGTGGTGTACCTCAAGGTTCAGTACTTCCTAACTTTAATATTTGTTTAATATCAACAAATATATCTATCTATCTATCTATCTATCTATCTATCTATCTATCTATCTATCTATCTATCTATCTATCTATCTATCTATCTATCTATCTATCTATCTATAAAAATTATTAATTATTGCATAACTTTCTGGAGCTTAAATTTTAGACTATTAAACACACTTCTGTAGACAGACTGTTTCTCAGAACGTACTGAAGGTATTTTAACAGCCTGTACAAAGAAATGCCAGACAGTAAAGTGTGTGAACATGAGGTATGTTTTTGAAACTGCTGGTGGGCCTGTCAGGCTTATTATCTAATGTTATACTAAATTATTACTAGAACGGAGCAACAGTAAAGTCAGTAATTCTTTACAAAGAGAGACAGAAATGGAGAAAAAGAAAAGAAGTTAAAAAATAAATAAGTAAAAAGGTATGCCTAAATGTCATAAACTCAAAATGTGTTATGGGATTTCACATTACTTGCATTGTTCAATATCAGCTTTTTTTGCTTTCAGATTAAGTTTTAGGACTCAGCAACTTTTTTTATTCTTGATTCTGATTGGTCAGTCTTGGTTGCAGCTGCTAGGTTAATCACACGTTTATATTAGCATGCTCTTTCTAAAATGTTAGTCTTTCTATAGAAACTAATACTTTAACACAGGGTGAATATTTAATATAAACAGATTTAAATGATAAGATTATTTTGCATTATTTTGAGTCTCCAGTGCAAGTGTTTGTTTTCTTCCCAACTGAGTCGTTCAGCATAGGAATCTGAAATGATTGAAAAGGTGTTTTGCAGGTGAACTCTCCAATACTACCTGATACCCCAGGAAATCCCTTCCCCTTCCCCCATTTTAGTAATCCTTTTGTCAGTGTACCTGTTTTTCCTGCTTGAAAATTCTCAGAGATTGCACCTTCGTCCTTCATTTTTTATGTAAACTACTGTGATTTATTTTGGATTCAGCCACCAACATTTTTAGAATGTTAAAATGTTAAAATCATCTAAGCTTGGCTAATCTAAGCAACTGAATATCAACAATAAAGAATATCAGCCACATAGACCCATTTCATGATTTTTAATATAAGATTTTGTACTCAAATAAAGTACAATTCCTGACATTTTCACAATTAAGCTAAAAAAAAAAATGTATCTAAGTCTTTATTGATATCTGTCTCTCTCCTGTGTTTATTATTTTACTGCTTATATTATCCATTCAAGCTAGGAGATGTTCCACAGGAGAGGATTTCCTAAGATCTTGCCCTTGAGCTATGACTCCACATGGTTCAGTCCTGCTCCTAATCTCAGCATGAAGACAAACAACTGCAGAGGCCCGGTGAAACTTAGAACCCTTCAGGTGATCGCCGTAACACTTTGCTTGTGAACCGTCAAAGTGATGTATGACCTGCTACTTATTGCTCCCTAGGGGGAAAAGCAGAGTGTTTTCCCAATGTGTGGTGACCCTTTAACTATCTGCAGCATTGCAGCCGGACCATATTGTAACTTTTCAGTGTTGCAGGGAGAGATAATGGAAGCAGACTCTCACCAGGGGATGGAAAAGGATAATAACCCGTCTCTGAAGCATTTGTTTGCTGTAAGGCGACTCCTCAGCACTCACTGACAAGGTCTCACACCTGACTCCCCTGGGGCCGATTTTAGATAGACGGGTCTGATCCAATTATGGGTGGACACTGCCATTCAGTCACTTGTAGACAGCTCCTGAATAGAGACATAAAGACAAAACCCACCTGGACCTTGTAGTCCTTCTGAGAAAGATATCTGCTTTCTCCGGACCAGGGGTGCCCAAACATTTTTGAAGGCCAATTTTTCCTTTCTTTAATGTCAGTCTGTAACAGAAAATGAGTGAAATGAGAAAAAACAGAGTGATTATCAATATTATTGTGTACTATTAATATTAGAAATGTTATTTATATTCATTGCTATTGAAATCCAAACATTTTACTTAATTATGCATATGGTTGGTGGGTGAATCTGAAAAATAATTAGGCTATGGTAATAACTAGAAGTCGACCAATAGTGGATTGTAGCGATACCGATAGCTAGGTTGGATCTTATTTGCCGATAACCGAAAAAAACATACAACTCCATGTAAAATATTACTGAACTTTATTACAAAAATTAAAAAAGAGTAATGACTCATAGGAAAAGAGGAAAGGAAATAAATATGAATATATTTCATATTCGCAGTCTCGTGTAAAAACAAATCGCATGTCGCGTTAGTGATTTGCCTCTAGAGGCCGCTCTCGTAATGACAGCGAACCGGAAGCTGGAAAAACTATCGTTATAGATTTTCGCTAATAGCCGATAGTTTCACAATACCCTATCGGTACCTTGCCCTCTATTAATAACTAAGGAACTTTTTAGCGTAAAAGCCAACCTTTATTATTAAATACAGATATGATATAAGTAAAGCTCTGGCATTGTTCAGAGGGCCGTTTCAAATCCGGACTGTTACAAGAAAAAGACCTGGATAAAGTAAAAAAAAAAAAAAAAAATCTTTATAGTTCTAAGTATTTAAGCTATGTTTAGATAGACGGGTCTGATCTAATTATGGGTGGACACTCCTAGACAGCTCTTGAATGACTTAAAGACAAATACCACCTGGACCTTGTAGCACTTCTGAGACCCTTTATCTTTTGTTTTTCTTCTCATCAACCATTTCCTTTTCTGTTTATATCTTATTAACATTCAAAACTGACAAATTTCTTTTACAATTTAGCATTTATCTCATACCACAATTATCTCATATACTACTGAACAGATGTGGATTAAGAGCCTTGCTTAGAAGACCAGCAGTGACAAACATGCAAGGCATTTCAATAACACTTTCTATAAGTTCGATATTAAAAAACCATTAACGTATACCTGTACTTTCAGTTCTGTGTAATTTGGTAACAACTCCTGAACCTCCTGAAGTGTAACCGTAAATCTGTGTTCATATTATGTTTGTGTAAATCGCAACACGTCTATAAATGATGTCAACTGGGACATAATTAGTTTTTTATAGGCAGAAATTGCATCCATAAATACTGAATGAATGGCTTCTTACAGAAAACTTTAACATATCATAGGCTACACATTTGTCTTTGTTGAAGAACACATTTTCTTAGTGGAAATTATGTGTGAATTATGTGGAAAGTTTGCCATGAGTTATTGCTATTGAAATGACAATGTATTATAAGGAATGTATTAATGTGAATAGATATATTAATACATTATAAGGAAAGTAGTCGTAAAAGATGAAGGTTCGCAGGTCAGAAAATATAAATACAATAAAATGCTAAAAAAAATTAGTATAAATTAGGAATCTATGGCTGGAAATCTATTTGGGAAGGGAGGAAGCTTGACTTGAAAAAAAGTAATTTGTAAACAAGTCATTTGGATATTGTGCAAGTGTACAAGAAATATGGGTAAAGTGATTTAAAATATGCCATGAAGTACTTTTAATGCTATTAGTACTATTACTAGTAATAGTAATAATAATAATAATAATAATAATAAGAAGAAGAAGAAGAAGAAGAAGAAGAAGAAGAAGAAGTTTAGCAACATAGGGCTTATCCATTATTGCAAAAGTCTGATTTATGCTACAGGTGAAACCACTGGCTATGATTTGAAAATTAAACAAAGCTTTGTGGTATATTAAAATAAAAATACAAATAAAATAAAATAAAAAAATGTATAATAATTTTGTCGGATCTCTATTATTACCATTAGAAAAATGGGGACCATCTAAGGAATCATTAGCTACTTACAAAGAATTAACCTCGCAGTTATAATGTTATCAGTTTAGACATACCAGACAAAACTGGTAGTAAAAAAACATATCTGGAGGAGCTGACAGAAAAAAACACAAGCATTCAGCTAACACAATGTTCCTGAAGTACCAGTCAAGGAGTCAACAAGTGCTAGATCTGAGCAAACTCCTGCCCAAAATAATCATCAAGGTTTGGATGGCTTGCTGATGGCTAGCTTGGTTGCAGTTTGCACTATATAATTCTCAGAGCTGTGTTTTTCCTTTTTATGCCCCTGGAATGCACTCTTAACCCCCTCCCCCCCTTCCAGACACGGAGGTCTCCTGCTGGGTCGTACGGGAGCGAACAGCAGGAATCTCGTCTTGGCAGTCATGTCAGTAGCAGCAGACTCCCTGAGATAATCCCATGTGTCTGTCAGTCCGAAACCGCAGCTTGGGAAAAAAACAAAAACACATGCTGCTTGACTGACAGGGAAATCATAAACGTGATTGTTACATTTGCTGGATGGTTGGTGTGAAATTAATTATGCATAGCTTTCGTGTTTAAGAAACTTCTGCCCTCAGTGAGTCTTTTTACAGTGAGGAAAATAAGTATTTGAACACCCTGCTATTTTGCAAGTTCTCCCACTTAGAAATAATGGAGGGGTCTGAAATTGTCATCGTAGGTGCATGTCCACTGTGAGAGACATAATCTAAAAAAAAAAATCCAGAAATCACAATATATGATTTTTAAACTATTTATTTGTATGATACAGCTGCAAATAAGTATTTGAACACCTGTCTATCAGCTAGAATTCTGACCCTCAAAGACCTGTTAGTCTGCCTTTAAAATGTCCACCTCCACTACATTTATTTTCCTAAATTAGATGCACCTGTTTGAGGTCGTTAGCTGCATAAAGACACCTGTCCACCCCATACAATCAGTAAGAATCCAACTACTAACATTACCAAGACCAAAGAGCTGTCCAAAGACACTAGAGACAAAATTGTACACCTCCACAAGGCTGGAAAGGGCTACGGGGAAATTGCCAAGCAGCTTGGTGAAAAAAAGGTCCACTGTTGGAGCAATCATTAGAAAATGGAAGAAGCTAAACATGACTGTCAATCTCCGTCGGACTGGGGCTCCATGAAAGATCTCACCTCGTGGGGTCTCAATGATCCTAAGGAAGATGAGAAATCAGCCCAGAACTACACAGGAGGAGCTGGTCAATGACCTGAAAAGAGCTGGGACCACCGTTTCCAAAGTTACTGTTGGTAATACACTAAGACGTCATGGTTTGAAATCATGCATGGCACGGAAGGTTCCCCTGCTTAAACCAGAACATGACCAGGCACGTCTTAAGTTTGCCAATGACCATTTGGATGATCCAGAGGAGTCATGGGAGAAAGTCATGTGGTCAGATGAGACCAACATAGAACTTTTGGGTCATAATTCCACTAAACGTGTTTGGAGGAAGAAGAATGATGAGTACCATCCCAAGAACACCATCCCTACTGTGAAGCATGGGGGTGGTAGCATCATGTTTTGGGGGTGTTTTTCTGCACATGGGACAGGGCGACTGCACTGTATTAAGGAGAGGATGACCGGGGCCATGTTTTGAGAGATTTTGGGGAACAACCTCCTTCCCTCAGTTAGAGCATTGAAGATGGGTCGAGGCTGGGTCTTCCAACATGACAATGACCCGAAGCACACAGCCAGGATAACCAAGGAGTGGCTCTGTAAGAAGCATATCAAGGTTCTGCTGTGCCCTAGCCAGTCTCCAGACCTAAACCCAATAAAGAATCTTTGGAGGGAGCTCAAACTCCGTGTTTCTCAGCGACAGGCCAGAAACCTGACTGATCTAGAGAAGATCTGTGTGGAGGAGTGGGCCAAAATCCCTCCTGCAGTGTGTGCAAACCTGGTGAAAAACTACAGGAAACGTTTGACCTCTGTAATTGCAAACAAAGGCTACTGTACCAAATATTAACATTGACTTTCTCAGGTGTTCAAATACTTGTTTGCAGCTGTATCATACAAATAAATAGTTACAAAATCATACATTGTGATTTCTGGATTTTTTTTTTTAGATTATGTCTTTCACAGTGGACATGCACCTACGATGACAATTTCAGACCCCTCCATGATTTCTAAGTGGGAGAACTTGCAAAATAGCATGGTGTTCAAATACTTATTTTCCTCACTGTATATTATCTTTTACATGATGTTTTACATTTATAGATATCTAAATATAGATATCAGCTATTACATTAAAACTTCTGACAGGTGAAGTCATTAAAATTGCACCCATTAATTGGTTTAATATATTAGTAAGGAAGTTAATTTTGTTGAACGCAGGAGAAATGACTCAGTCAGAGCATCTCCATTAGAGCAGTTTTTTAGGGGGGGGTTCTGGTATACCTGGCAGGGTCATAGATGATGAGATGAGGATGGGTTCCTGTTTGATTTCGGTTCCTCTCAAGGTTTCTTCCTTAACATCTTAGGGAGTTTTTCATTTCCACAGACAGCAAGTACATTACAGGTAGTCCATATCTTCTGATGAATATGCCTTACAATGGCACTATTGTAACTTGAAAAAAGTCGAAAGCATGTGGACTTGTGGACTCTATGTGCATCATTTACTTGGTGAAGAGATTGAACCAGGATGCTCTATGGTCAAAAAGGAAGCCAGTAAAGGTAGTGTGACACTAGTAGTGGCAGTGCGTCCAGGCATTCATTTGGATGAATTGTTTGCATGTAAAACCTACTGAAACATGGTTGTAGACCCCTAAGGTGGTAATGTTTAAGGCTCTGTGTTACTGATTGAAAGATGGCCCCAGTATTGCCCAGCTGCCACTCTTTGGGCCCCTGAGAAAGGCCCTTAGTTAACTGTAAGTCACGGTCACCTGTATCGTGCCTGACCCTGGGCTCTGATCCAAGCTTCCTAACATCACTGGGATGTCCAAAGAAATAATTTTACTGTCTTGTAATTTACGTGTGACAAGTATAAAGCACTTTTCTTTCACAGAACCGTTTTCCGAATTGGCAGTGGCCTCTTTCAGGAGGATAATGCTCCCTGTACATCCACACAATAGTTTCGGAATGGTTTTAAAAACTTGACAAAGAGTTGACGTTATTGTTAACTAAATGTAATATAAATGTCAATAATATCGAGCATCCATGTGGATGATCTGGACAGACATTTTTTATTGTTGACTAAAATTCCTTAGATCTCAATAATATCGAGCATCCATGTGGTTGATCTGGACAAACAATTCACCTCATACCTTTCAAAACTTGAAGAATCTGCTGTGAATTCCTTGGTTTATGATTCAACAGCACACCTTCAGACCTTCACCTGAGTGAATGGAAAATGTGGTCAATTAAAACTTTTTTTCTTTTTGAGCTTTTTGAAATCGCTCCAAAGTAGATAAATCTGAAAACGCCGTTTGCAGTGTGGACTGTGAAAATGGAGGCTTTCAAAAACGCATTGCCATGACGTTTCAAAGAGCCGGAAAGTAAATAAACAACAGGAGGAAATGGCATAGGTCAAAGCATCTTATGTTTTATTCATACGCAGTACAGAGATGTAAGCGTTTACAAACCATGTTGTCAAATGCATCTGGGTTAGTGTAGATACAAGTACAAAGGAAACCTACAAAATATTAGGAGGTCGTTTCACGTTATGGCTTAAGCCAGGTGCAGACTGTGTGATTTTGGCCATAATTTGGTCGTCGGAGACAAATTTTAAAAATCCTAAAACATTCCTATAATCCTAGGCTAGGACTCTTTGATTGTTAATGGGCGTGGCAATCTTTTTGACCTTCATACCAACAACCAATAGGAGGGCCGAACCTGACTACGCAATTAGCATGAGAACTTCTAACCACCTCAGATGAAACGTTGAAGCGAGTTAGGTGGACAATACAGCAAGAAGATTAACTTATTGAGTTATGGAGGGAAACAAAAGTGTTTGTATGACGTTTTTATTATCAAGGCATGTCATAAACCAAATTAACACTACAGATTTTGTTTGCTGCTAGCTATTAGTAAGAGAATGCAGGTCTGAACATGTCATGGATTGCTAATGAATTTTTTTCTTGAGTACGATTTTGACTGTTGTACAGTCTGATTTTATGGCAACTGAGAACCTGCAGGGTGACATGGGGAGTGACAAGTTTCCATGCCCCCCTTTTTCCCTGTAAAATAATTTCACAGTTTATGTAATTACAGCCTTCAAAAACATAATCTTTATTAACACACTCCCTTGTTGTCTTAGCACTGACTTGGCCTTCATTTTGTTCAAATAATATACTACATGTGCACGTTTGCACGGTTGTCCAATGTTTTCTTCCCTATAATAATGAAAGAACATCTGCAAAACCCTACCCTGTATTAACTGCTTTGTTGGAGAACCTTCACACTCGTCTCTACGTCTAGTCAATATTTTCTTAAACTTTGCAGAATGTAAACAATCTTGCATCCCTAAAACCCGTACAAGCTCTTTGTTGGCAGCAGGATCACATTCAAGATTTGCTGCATTTGGCTCTTGCTAGTGTGTCTTGGCTTCGTTTTCTTTCTCTGAACACCAGGGGTAGGAAATTCATGAGGAGACACAAAGCAATGCCTGCAAATTTATTATTAGATTTTTCAAGAGGAACCGTCCACAAATCAGCACATATTTAGAGCCTTTAGTTTTTTTGAACAATCGAGATAAATAGAACATTCTGTGGCACTGGGTGACTGAAGTCAGAATACTGTTAGTCAGTAGCGTTAATAATAATAATGATGATGATGTGGTGGACAGTCCGCTCTTATACTTTGTTCCATTATGTCCTAAAAGTCTGCAATTGTGTTGAGATATGATGACTGAAGGCCGTAGCATGTGGTTTTCATTATATTTATCCTCATCAAAGCGATCAGTGAGCCCTCAGTGTGCCCTTTAGATGAGAGTTGAGTCCACGCCCGTCAGGATAGATAGGCTTCATCATCAGTCAAAAGAACTTTATACTGATGTCCAGTGACACTCCAGTCCAATCCGTGCCAGCAAAATATCCCTTCCTTTCATTTCATTTTATTTTTACTCGTCTGTATATAGTCCTGCTTTCCGCTTGTTATGCGATATCTTATTGATGTCGTAAATTCCCAGATTCGGCATTACACAATCTAGGCCGAATTGTTTTGCTGTCAGACATAAGCTAACAATAAAGTTCCCGCGTAATGTAAATTATCCCCTTTTTTTCTGAGGGTTGTGTGTAAACCCTTGCAATGAAAACGTCTGGTCTGGAGGAAGCGAGATTTACTTTATTGGGCAACAAATGAAATTCCCGAACTAGAACAGGACCCTGTTACTTATCAAACTGATTTCCTTTGACTTAAAACTGCATGCAGATGGGAGGAAAACAAATGCCTGTATAATAGAGCTCAGCCTCTTTGGGTTTCTCTGTCTCTGTACTTTAGATTTGGCACTCCCAAATCTAAAGTAGTTCTGCTTTAAAACAATATCAGTCACACTGCAGATGTGTAAGTGTGAGGGTTTGTTAGTTAATAAGTGTGCAGAGTTCCATATGTGCATTAAATTCAGATGGAGAGATTTAGTGACAATCAACATGTGTAGTTAATTATGTGCAAATATCGCCTCTGATAAAGTTTCTATAGCAGTGACAAGCAGTGCATTTTACACCCAGGCCTTCAAAATCAATCAATCCACCGCTTAATCCCATCAGTATGAAGCCACGGCTAGAGAAAACATCAATATTATAGAGAAACGCAGTAAAACAGAGCGCTGCATCACAGACAGGAATCTCATGTAGCGAGAACGAATCTAATTACTAAAGCAAGAAACTTGACCACATTTCAACAAGTCTTCTTTTACTGCAGCCACAAATGCACCACCCACATACATCGTCTCTACAGTAGAAAGAACCCATAGAAACTCCAACCTAAACTTACACTCATTTGCGCTGCTCATTTCTCATTCTCATTTGGAACCTAACTAAGAGCAAGTTGAGGATTATCTTCAAATTCGCAGGAATCCGCAGCGGGACCGAATGTTCAGGAACGTTAGGAATAACATTTTAAACTGTTTTCATAAAAAAAAAATGTAATACACATTTTTAAAACACATTATTGTATTAAAGTGACATAATGTCTAGATTTTTCACTGAGGTACCATAAGGGGCTGCATGGGTGCGTCCAAACTTCCAGACGACTGTATACAGGATTTTGTAATCTGAAGGCCACTGTGAATGAGCTACATCTAGTAAAAACAATAACATATCAACTAGTGCTTTAATATAAACATGAAACTGAACTATGATAGACAGACACCAGTCAAAATCTAGAATTTGACAGCCCAATGGTCTGAATACAGTTCGAGAGTTTTAGAGAGCATCCTAATATAAAAAAAAAAAAAGAAAGCAGTAACTGCTGGTAAGATAAAAAATCAGCCCTGCCAAAAATAAATCAATCAATCCTAAATGTGTCACACGTGGCCTGCAGGTGTGCTGGCATGTCAACAAACATTTGTGATACAAAAGAATCGGAACGTCAAGCCTAAAGATCTATGCATAAATCTCATGAAGACACTCATTTATTACCCTCCCGATCCCACCTTGCCTTGGATTCACATCACAGCTTGGGTTCATTCCTTACTGATATTTTCCTGCATGTGGATGTCAGTCCTTTTTATTCACACATTATTTTTTATCAGTCTCGTAAAGCTAATATTTCAGGCAGAATGCTTATACGTAATATGTTCCAAGTTCCCTAGCAGCATTTGTACTTTTTAAATACATTGTATATTTTATTTATTTTTCATTTATTCTTTGTTTATATTTATTTATCCTGTAATCCGAAGCAATCTTATCTTATAAGATTCAACCGATCTTTGGATCAGTCAACTGATTTAATGGTAAAGACAATAAATGTTGAAGTTATCCTAGTTACAAAAAAAATACTCTTACGCTTCGTGCTTCGGCTTTAGACAACTGAACCTGTTCCAAGATTTTTTCCCACTTGTTGACAGCCAGTGTCAAGTTCTAAGAAAGTCTAATGTGGGTGCTGAAATCAATTAGAATCAACACATCGCCCTTATTTGTTTGAGTTCTAACAATTTTCTCATGAGATCGGGTTGCCTGATTTTGGCTATTGTTTTAAGTGGCATTATGACCTGAATTTGTGGACAAAATTAAATTAATTTCAATTATTTTTTATTTCTATAGTGCTTTTAAAAATGGACATCGTCACAAAACAACTAGGCGGGAGGAAAAGAGGAAGGCCAAAGAGGAGGTTTATGGATATGGTGAGGGAAGACTTTCAGGTGGTAATTTTTAAAGAGGCAGATGTAGAGGACAGGGTGGTATGGAGATGGACGATCCACTGCGGCGACCTCTAGTAGGAAAAGCCGAAAGAAGAAGAAGAAGGAAGTAACTATGTTTCCAGCAGACAAGGTGACAGTGGAGACAACTCCCCGCTGCCTTTGTGTCTTCACCTCGGAGGAAATATAGATGATGATGAATGAGACTTTGAAATAACAAATACTCCACAGTGAAATGTAAACAGAGGATTGAAGCTCTATCTGGTCTCCCAAGGATTTAGCTAAACTTATTTTTCTACCCTCATCATTTCAAGACTGGACTGGCAGGTCTGCCTCTAAAAGACATTCCTTAACAGCACTTATCCCACCCCACACTGTACAACGTTCTCTCCAATCCTCAACCACTGCTTAACATCTCTCAGGGTACAACAAAGACATGCTTCTAGACTTTTCTCCATTCTAGACACAAAAAAACGTGGAATAATCTTCCACTTCAATATCAATACAGCTGAGTTTCTAGCAGTCTTCAAACGATGTCTAAACACTTACCTCTTGAAATTGTTATTTAATTTGTACTTCTTAAAAAAATTTTGCTTTTTAAATGTAATTGCGTTTCATTTTTTGCCCAGCTATCATTGTACAAAAATATAATTTAATTAACAACAATATTGCAGAGTTCTTTCACCATTTAGAAATTTTATTAATTAAAGGTCAGGGAGTAAATATTGGGTTTAGGGTGATCAGTTAAACATTTGCTCATAAATGACTGTCACTGAACAGCAGCCTGGTAAATAAAGCAGAACGATGGGAAAAGATGGTGATGACAACTCTTTTGTGTGCAGTCATCATGACGACGTCAAAATGCTAAATCTGTGCCCATTGGCGAAATGCCTGAAATCCTCTATGATCACCTAAACACTGCAGGAATGCCGCATAGTGCAATGACTTTTGTACTGGAGAAAAATCAAAATCATGATTCTGAAGTGTGTTTGAAATGCAACTCATTCAGCATTGTAAAGGTTTGGTGTAAAATGCAGCCAGATGTTACAGGTGAGATACGGTGTCCTGGAAGTGCAAAAAAAACATTAACAAACCAAAACAGCAACAGCAAATCAGAATTGATGATACCAAAGCAAACAGGAAGCAGGACAACACATCCAGCAACATTAAAACTGAAAAAAGAAAGAATAAAGACTATTTAGTGTTGTAGTTTAATGTCACTGTCTATATCTTCATCTGTCTATGTCTATAGATCTGTTTAGCGCAAAGTGGGTGTGGCTTACTGGAGTTGTAAATGAGCCCACGGTGGGAGTATATACTTCAGTTGAGAAGCCAATAAGATAGGATCCAGGGAATAGTGAACGTTAAAGATTCACACCTAGGGGGCAATTTAGGCTAGGTCTTCACTAATCTGTTAAACAAATACATTTTAAAATGTCGTTTTCATCTAAAAATGTCCACAATTTCATTTCCCAAAAGTTGCTCAACCACACTGAATTAATTGAGAATGTATTTCCACTTGTTTTGCATTTGCTGTCCTAGTTCCGGTTTGTTGATATGGGTTTTTTTTGCACATATATATGTTTTGCCACCAAAAGTCTCATCAGTATATGGTTTTACTCAAGCTCAATCACTAGTTTTCCCTCATCATCGCTGCTGCTGGACCTCTCCTCCTCCTCTTTCTCCTCCATGTATCCATGTGTCGCATTATTCTCAGTAGGATTACTCTGTATATCGGATATGCATGTTGGATTTGGGTGTATGCACGAGCTGTTGGTCTGGTTTGAACATGATTGACGTGTGTACATTGGTGTGGTTTTAATTATCTGACAGTGTTTTGTGGTGCAAGGCATCGTCACGCAGTGATCCTCCAACATGCCGATTTGCAGTCTTCCATCTGTTTCAAGCTCTGGTGCAGGCCTTTGAACTTGCGAGCTTGTCGAATGAGTCAATCGCAGTGCAGAGTTTTTGGTTTGAGTCTCTTTTTGTACCTCCTTTTGAATGGCATTGACCAAAAGGGGATGAGCCAAGAGATGCCTTACATCACCTGGTGCTTTGGATGACGACGGAAAGCTGTCATGATGTCCGAGAGAAACATGCTCTTTCACTATTGTAGGAGTTTGTTCAGTTTGTTGTGGAGGCCCATTAGCACCGGTACTGCTTACTCCAACATGATCTTTGTTCCTGAGACACTTGCTTTCATGTGAAGGGTTGGTTATTCCACAGATTGTCGATGTAGCGCTGATGGAAACATGCTCAGGAGATGCTGGCGGATCATTAGTCATGGAAAATGTGAAAAGGTCCAGATGTGGTTTCACTGCTGTGTGTTGGCTTTCAGTGCACTTCCCCTCCTGTTTAAAACACAGATATGTGTAAAGACAAAAGACACACTGAAATCCCAAAATGTGATATAAATGATTTCATAGAGTAAATAATCTACACAGTGTCAGACCCGTAACACACCCGCCTCCAATTTACACTTTAAAACACCCACAAACTTGGCAAGTGTTAGGAAGCTTTAAAGTAAATTACATTTCCAGCTTCTAGCAACTACTGGACTTACTAGTTATACTGTAGAAATAACCAAAGCTCTAGCCAGTTAGCTAGCATTATATAACTGTTTATAATATTGTGAATTTTCAGTAAATAGATTCTATTAAATCTAGGGGCCAAGTTTGCAGACTAGCTCTAGCTAACACAAGGCTAATAATTCTCTTGAGGTGTTTGCTAGCAAGTGCTAGTCTTCCCTTTCTAGGATGGTAGGTAAAACTGATATATATATATATATATATATATATATATATATATTAAATAGTAATAGAATATTCTACTCAAATAAAATTACTGTTACTTAAATTAAATGTTACTTAATTACAAGTAAATTTACCAGTCTAAAAATTATAATTATGAAATTATAAAAATAAAATGAACTGAGTTTTTTTGGGGAAGTGATGGCTCCAGCGGTTAAGGCGCTGGGTTGCCGATCGGAAGGTCTGGGGTTTAAGCCCCGGTATCGCCAAGCTGCCACTCTTGGGCCCTTAAACAAGGCCCTTAACCCTCTATGCTCCAGGGGTCCCGTACGAGGGAAATATCAAGGTCCGTGACGTCGGGCCGCCTTCCCGTGGGCTCACCACCTGCAGGAGGGACCGTAAGGGACGGTGCTGTGTGGATTGGGCAGCAGTCGAAGGCGGGGGCCTGCTTAGACTGCTGCCCCCGCGACCCGAATTACGGATAAGCGGGAGAAAATGAATGAATGAATGAATGAATGAATGATTGAATGAATGAGTTTCTTTTTTAACAGTGGTGGGGATTCTAGTGTTGTTCAAGAGAGACAAGGGGATAAATCTCAAACTAGTTGTGTTTATTAAAGGAACACCTTTACAAATTAAAGTGCAACAATAAAACAATTATAAAAAAAAAAAAACACTAAAGTAATTCACTTGAGTCTAATATGAGTTATGCACTTTTGCAGCAAAAAAATAAATCTCCTGTCATAATGTAATTTATGATATTGAGCAAAATCACAAATGCTGAATCAGAATTTAGAGAGCGAGTGCACGCATTTAACAACGCATTTGTTCTCCACCCATCACTCCACTCCACCCATGTAATAATTACATTTAAATAATCTGACCGAGTCGAAGAATATATTAGTGTAAGTTAAGTAACATTCTTTCCAAGACCTCGTCTTTCTTTTGACTCACCTCTTTTTTGTTTTCAATGGATTCTTCCTCCTTTTGCGTCCACATGCTCTTCGTGTCCCATGTCCCCACCCATTCTGCTTTATCTCCACCTTCTCCGCTCTTAGATTCCAGGGGCATCCATGGCTGTCTTGCTGTACCTGCCTCCCATTGGAGCTTTAAGCTTTGAAGAGAACAGCTCACAAGAGGCCCTAAAGGGAAGAATTGTTTAATTCCAGTTGATTCAAATCTCTGAAAAAAAGCCTTCCACAGCTTGCAGGGTTCTGCCGCCAAAGCTTGGCCTCGACTCACCTTGCAGATTCCCTGAGGTGTCAATGACTAATCTCTAAAGTTTAAATTCGCAAACCTTAATACTTTCACTTAGTTAAAACCAAGACATGTTGAGGTGTAAGTATCTTGTTTTTAACACCTTCTTCACCAAAGAGCAATATGTAATACACCGCTAGAGCAGACGGGTTACTGGAGTTCGAAAAAAAAAAATGCATAAGCTGCTGAGATAAATACATACATATAACAAATTCAATTATTGAATTAATATCATGTGGTCCATAAGGAATAAAAAACAACATGGTTGTTCGATATGACAAAACACCGGAAGTGTTTCATAGCCCTTTATCCCACAGCACATATTTCGGGTTTTCATATATTTTTATTAATTATACAATAAAGTGCTTATGAATCATTCATCATTACATTTAGATTCAATAAATTAGAAGCATAATCTAAACAAGTCTGTGCATAAGCGATAATCCCCAGAACCCCTAATTTGTTATTTGACTTCCAAGATGACCTTTCTGGCCAATCAGATTCCAGGATTCATCACCACAGATATGGAAATAATTGTCCTCCCAGATCAGCGCATGATTGTTTTGGCTGAACTCTTGCACGTGCCTCTGTGCTCTAAGTGGAGGCCCGGGACATGTCGGTCATTTGTAATGGAGACAGGCAGATAAATCCCTCCCAACCCTAAGGCCGGTGTATAGAGACCTCCATGCTGGACCTTCTGTCCACTCCTTGATAATATCTAATCCGTCAAACTCACTTAAAGGAGGCTGGTGCTGGTCTTCATTGATTTAAAGTAACATGAACTGAAAAAAGACTGATCAGCATGAAGAATGCTTTAACCTATCAGGCTTATCAGGGGGGGGGGGGGGTAGAGGTTTTGTTTATTCTGAGCCCTTCTGATCATCCTTTGACCCTTCTTATTTTTGGTGCTGTGACTAATTCATGTGGCCTTTGACCCATGGAAAGGGAATCTCCTTGGAACTGCTACAAGGCAAGTCGACGCTGTTAGGACTTAAAAGAATGATTTTTTTTTTTTTTTAATATGATTCTGATATTGAACGACTGTGAATGATCAGGAAGGGTTCAGTTAAGAAACGCATCAAGGTAAGAGATTATAAAGGAAGAAAGAATTATTCAAATTATACTTTTATTACATTATTCTCTTTCTCTCTCTCTCTCTCTCTCTCTCTCTCTCTCTCTCTATATATATATATATATATATATATATATATATATATATATATATATATATATATATATATATATTCAGATATTAACTAAAAAATATATATATATATTTTCTATAATATTAACTCTTACAACGTTTCAAATCAGAGGTTTACATCAATGTATTCATTTTTAATATTTTATCAGCTTTATTACCTGTAAAAAGAAAAAGAATGGTTTCCACTACAAATACCATGAGATGCTAACTCACAAGGTTACACCATTACAAATTCTAATCAACTCATAATTCAAATCCACAACTTGTGTTGTACTGACTTACATTTACATTTACGGCATTTGGCAAAGGCCCTTATCCACAGCAACTTACATTTATTTTATTTATACAACTGAGCAACTACGGGGATAAAGGCGTTGCTCAGGGCCCTAGGAATGGCAGCTTGGTGTGTGGCTGGGATTTGAACACACAACCTTCTGACCCAAAGCTTAAACCACAGCTACCCTACCATGTGGCAGATGCTGTGCATAATAACATTATTAATACGTTTTTTTAAATAAGAATTATTTTTTTTATATATAACAAATAAAAGAATTTGATCATGTATTTCCTGAAGCTCTATATGAGAAGTCTGTAAGTTTCCAGCATTGGATAACTGGTGAGCTGGTGAGCCAGTGACCATATATATAGCTGCTGTAATCTAAGTGGAAACAGGAACTAATTTATTTCTTGGACATTCCCCAACTGTGTACGGGTAAAAAGTATAAAATAACAAATAAATGCGCAGAAACCTCGTGCAAAAATGACAGCACACAACTAATTATTTCATTCCTCACAGTTTTACAAAAAATCTAATGAATAAAATTGGTGTATTTTGCTAACTGTTGTTGATTCTTGGAATTCAATAGTAATGATCATGATGATGATAATAATAATAATAATAATAATAATAATAATAATAATAATAATAATAATAATAAAGTAATAATAATAATAATAATAAAGTAATAATATAATAATAATAATAATAATAATAATAATAATAATAATAAATTAATAATAATAATAATAATAATAAAGTAATAATAATATAATAATAATAATAATAATAATAATAAAGTAATAATAATAATAATAATAATATAATAATAATAATAATAATGATAATAATAATAATAAAGTAATAATAATAATAATAATAATAATAAAGTAATAATATAATGATAATAATAATAATGATAATAATAAAGTAATAATAATATAATAATAATAATAATAATGATAATAATAATAAAGTAATAATAATAATAATAATAATAATAATAATAATAATATAATGATAATATTAATATAATGATAATATTAATAATAATAATAAAGTAATAATAATAGTAAAGTAATAATATAATAATAATAATAATAATAATAAAGTAATAATAATAATAATAATAATAATAATATAATGATAATATTAATATAATGATAATATTAATAATAATAATAAAGTAATAATAATAGTAAAGTAATAATATAATAATAATAATAATAATAATAATAATAAAGTAATAATAATATAATAATAATAATAATAATGATAATAATAATAAAGTAATAATAATAATAATAATAATAATAATAATAATAATAATAAAGTAATAATATAATGATAATATTAATAATAATAATAAAGTAATAATAATAATAAAGTAATAATATAATAATAATAATAATAATAATAATAATAATAATAATAATAATAATAAACATTGCAAGGTCAAAAATGTTCTCTATAATTGTGTACGTGGGAGAGCATCATTTGAAATTATTGTCAGTTGTCTCCATCTTGTGGAGATACTGTATGCAGCTAAATTTAAGTTAGTCTGTATAAAGGTTCATGCTATCACTTCATGAGCTTGGTGAGGCTGAGATTTGAAGTCATGACTTTCTGATCAAAAGCTTTAACCACTAAGCTACCAGCTCCATTTGAATTAGGAGACCCAAACCTGATACCTTCATGACAATAAGAACCAAAACCAGGTCCATGAAGATATGCTTTACATGGTTTGGAGTGAAAGATCTACTGCCAAAGAGCTCTAACCTCAACCCTATTGAACACCTTCGGATAATTGTGAACACTGCCTGCACCCAGGCCTCTTCACATCATCTACACCAGTACCTGACTTTACTAGAACTCTTGTATCTTAATGAGCAAAAATCTTCATAAAATCTAGTGAAACATATTCCCAGAAGAGTGGAGGTCATACAGGCATCTATCATTTATAATTATTTTAAATGAGATATGGTTTGTTGCATCTAAATGAGTTGCATAAAATACATTTCTCAGAGATTAAATTATTTAACAATGTAGTAAACCTCATTAAATGTATGGAACTCACCTTTGAATGGATCCTGACTGTGAAGCATTTCACCAGGATCCAGTGAACATTTTACATTGTCCTCTTTAAGACAGTTGGATACTGACCCACTGGACTCAAATTGAGTACTGGTCACATGAGCAGTCCTAGATGAGGTTGCCTTGATTTCTTCAGTTTCTGACCAGGGTAAATGTCCGGATTTATGTTTATCATGATTCGACCTGTCTCCAGATTTGTCCAAAGGCTTTTGTGGACGTCCTCTACATGCTAGCAGCATTCTCCTTAAACTGCTTACTCTTGCTGTACCGGAGGAGGAGACTGAAGACAGACATGATTTGGATTGGATCGGTTCATCTTTGTTTAAAGATAAAATGGGGGTCATGGAGGACGCTACAGAAATGAATGATGTGTTTGCAGATGGAGGGTTTGGGTTTCTTTCAGATATTTCTGGAAAAGTTGCAGGTTTCACTTTCACAGCTTTGCCCTCAGAGGATGCCCCTGCATTGTTGGTAGACGTCACAATTGTATGAATTGTTCTTGATCTGCCTGTAGGGTCTTGATTTTGCTGACTGCCGCAAATTATGGATGTGGAATAGTTTCTCAAAATCTGATCATGCACAGAAGACTTATTTACTTCTGTCTGAATTTTTGCATCGAAATTGTCGGCTGAAAGTTTGTTCAGGTTCTTGGTAGGCTGTTGTTTAAGATATGATCTAGAACTACTAGCAAAGCCTGCAGTCCCCAGGTCTTCTGGCCCTGTACTGTTCTCAGGTGTTGAACTTACCAATTTGCACTGTTGTCCCAATGCCATGCTATCCAGAAAAGGTGGAACATTCTGCTCGGACTTGGATGGTGACCTCGAAATAACCCCTTTAGTGTCAGAGCTTGTACTCTTTACCTTGTCTTCTGTAACTGTTGATCCAAGCGACATGAGGGTTATGTCGGGGATGTTGCTGAGCACACCCCTGTTTGAATTGCCATGTTCAGCAGCTAGCGTTGTTCCTGTGATGCTAGAGCACTGTTTATGTATTCCCTGTGAAGCGCCTGTTTGGATTGTTGGAGCCCCAGAAGTTTCTTTGCTAAGAAGACAATGATTTACAGTACTTTTATAGTTCTGTGTTTCAATATGCGGCTCAATTAGTGCAAGCTGCTCATCTGAAATAAGTTGCATGACTATCTGGAGGTCTGCTGTTTGCATGTAAAAAGTGTCCTGAGATCCCTGGATCTCTGTGCTGCTTAGCCCCAAAGGGATGTCATTTGTAGAGCTAGGAAGTACAGGTGCAGGAGTAACTCCAGGCTTTGAGATCATGATAGGTGTGACAGGATTGTCCTGTACAGATGCCACATTTCCAACATAGACATGACTATTTTTCGATAGAGATGAAGAACTAATTGGTGAGATTGAGCAATGAGTTGTGCTAACTGTGACATTTTGCTTGGTGAATGTTAACGGAGATGCTAATGAGACCGATTTTGTAGAGGTTGATGTGTAGGCATTAGTATCCTGACAGCTGTGCACGGTAGACGTTGTGGTCATGGCCTTTGTTATGGCTGTAATACACAAACTGTTTTGTTCCTGTCCAGTGGCCATAGCTGATTGGTTTTGGGTTGCAGATGGTGAAGTTGGTGTAGGTTGCTGATTCAGACTTACATTCTGTCTGGGTGAAGATCGATTCAGCGAAGAAACTTTGGCAAGACAAGGATCTGACATGCCATCTGTCAAAACAGGAATCTTTAGCTGATACTTGGGAAGAAAGCTTGTCTTGGCTTCAGAAACCGAAGAGATGCAAGAGGAGACAGAAGGAGACGCAGATGTCCCAGTCATGTTGGCCGCAAAAAGCGGAGAACTGTGTCTCTTGAAAAGGAGTTGTCTGTGATTTGTGGAGGAAGACAGATTGGTGAAACTGCCTTGCCTATTAAGACTTGACCCACTGTCCCCCTGCAGTGAAGTAAGGCTTGACTTTAGGGGCACATCAGTGCTTTGAAGTGGTAATGATTGACATGGGTTGGTGTTTATTTGTCGACTGGCACAATGCTGCACCCTTAGGGCTTCTGTATTTTCCACACGAGCTGACAGATGTTCATCTGTCTTTTGTTTTTTCCTCTCTGAAGGTATCGGAGTTGAAAGTTGTTGTGCCTCTGGTGCCTTACCTTTTTCTTCGGTGCATTTTTTTGCGTTCATTACAGTCCCCAAGTCTGATCTTAAAATATTAGTTTGCTTGGACATTGATTGTTTCATTGGTGTGTTTTGTACAAGTACTAAAGAGGACTGAAGACTGGATGTCTGTGCTGTGAGGACATTAGGAACAGGAGACAAACTCAGATCAGAGCAGGAAGTATAGCTCACAGATATAGATGCAGATGAATTGCTATCTTTCTGTTGGCTTATTTGAATCCCCCGGCTATCAGTTTGCTCAGGGCTAAGCGTGGACTTTTTATTCTTCAATACAGAGTCTTTCTCAATGCTGTAGAGCTTCTTGAATGTACCTCCTCCATACATGTACCATTTATTGTAGGCAAACTTTTGCGCTTTCTTCCGTCGACATCTTTTGACAGCCTCCGATGCCATGTCAGTGCAGTCTCCATCAGAGCTGAGGCTACTAAGGCTGCCTCTATCCAACGGAGATCCTTCTGCCGCAGATAAACCATCCACCGCCACTTGTCTGACCAGTGAACGATGGCTTGGCGCGTGTTGATCAACCGATTTAAATGGATGGATGTGTCCTGCACTACACCTCCTGCTCAATGGAACATTATCTGCAGGATTAGGTGAAACTGTGCTGTCACTGTTTGGAACACCTACACTAAATGGTAAAGAACTGCTTCGGGTTAATGGTGCATGTTCCAAGCTGGTCGAATGTTGTGTAGGCATAGAGCTGTAAAAGGCCCTACCGTTTCTGTCTTGCTTCTGACAAACTTGATGTTTGCTGCTCCTCATTTCAAAATGGAACGAGTCTTTGTAAGTGTACCGCATGGGAAGATCGATGCTGCCTTGCTTAGACAGAACTGTCTTCCTCGGCCGCACGTTCACCAGGTCTTTGTCGTCTATTACCACACTGTTCTTAGAAATCAGCTTCAAGATATGTTCCTCAAGCTTTTGTTTCTCCTTAAGTGACACTTTGCCTTTGATGTCATCAGAGCCCACATTTGAGAGCTTCTCCGAGGTTTCAGGTATGTCCAGTTCCCTGGTGGGATTGTGCTCATTAATGCCAGGACTGGCAGTTAAGTGCTGTTCACTGCTTTCACTGAAGCCTGAGTCCGTGCTATCATGACTTTGTGACTTTGGAAAGAGCGCCTCCTGCCTCTGAAGAGGAGTGCGATTTGGAATCGGTGGAGCACGTCCATCTCCATTGGAGCTCTTTGCCTGGATGGGTGCAGCATCCGGTGAAAATTGAGGTCCCCTCTGGGTATGCGAAATGACTTGTTGCCCATGTGCTGGTGATGCAATAACTCCAATCACTGCAGCTTTGCATAAAGCCCAATCTGTCTCGGAGCCTGTCTTGACTTCTGAACTACCAGTGCTCATTGGCGCAGTTGGAAGAACACTATCCTTTCTGTTTGTGTCTCCTGTATCTTCATTTTGTAATTCCAGTGAGGGGCTAGAGCAATTCTCCCTTGAGCTTTCAGTGCTCTCCTGGCTGCTAAAGGATCCCTTACCAGATTCGCTGGACAGACGAGCATGGGCCTGGGTGCGCTTGTGTTTGTAAAGGTTGCTCTGTGTCTTGAAGGAGATGCCGCAGGTGGAACAAGGATATGGCCTCTCACCGGTGTGGCAGCGCAAATGCTTTTCCAGCACACTGGGTTTTAGGCAGTCCCTTCCACAATGTGGGCACACGTGCTTCCCTGCAGACTTTGGTCTGGATGAAGATGCTGAAGGTTCAACCCTCTGCTGCTGAAGTCCTGCCCCACTGGCTACTTTCAGAGTCAGAAAGGGCAGAGCCTGGTTGGCATACATCATCGGCAGGGACAGAGATATGACCGCTGCATCCTGCATCGCTGCTGGCTGGGCCTGAGGGTAGGATGGCATGCTGGACACTGGTTGTATGTACATGGCCGGGAGTGAGGCCTGAACATGCACCTCTTTCTCTTGCTGTACAGAGACCAAATGCTGAGACTCAGAGGCTCGCACAAAGCCTTGCTTGCCAGTTGCCATGGTAACAGCACCCTCGTAATGTTCAGAAACCAAGCCTGCTAATTACCTGCAAAAAGGAAACAGTTTTCATTAGGCCCCCCAAGTCCAACGGTTTAAATTATCCCCCCCCCTTATGAATAGGATTACAATTATTGAGAATGCATTTCCCAAAAGAATAACAGGCATGCTGCAAAGCATCAGTGCAGAGAAAAGATAATGTTTATCATGAAAGAACAGTTTTGTAATGATCCTGCAACATGATAAATCAGTCTTTTTTTTTTTTTTATTTACAGAGTACGTGGGGTAGCTCAACGTAGTAAATAGATTTATAGCTTGACATGAAGTAAAATGTCAAAATATTAAAGATGGAATTAAAATAAAAAAAATTCACAAAACTTAGATTTTACCTCATTTCAAAAAGCAAGGATCCTGAGAAGAACAGCAAAAAGAGCAACACTAGAAGAACCACACATTTGCAGTAAAACCATCTCGGCTATTTGCATACTGCAAAAACGTAAATAATGAGATGTAATCTGAGACTGTACACAATTTGGTAAAGTTATGACTCATCCTGAGCCTTTACGAATAGAGCTAGGCTGAATAATGTGTCCTGGAATGTGCAAAGTTTTTTCAACATAAATGTTTGTTTTTTTCTTTTCTATGTTTTTTTCTTTAATCATAAGACTGTGTTTAATTAAGCAGGTAGGAAACCTAAATTGAATTGATGGCTGTTTAAAAGTAAATTGGCTCATAAAATATTTGAAATGTTTATTTTTTCCAGTGAAATAATTTCACTATTAATTCAGTATAGCATTTCACAATAACTAGTATAGTAAAGTACCAAATAAGTACCATAAGTCTAATAATATTTTAATACAAATTTAAAACATCCTATTATTTAACAAAAAACATCTAAATGATGATACAGGGACAATAGAGATGGTTTGTTAACATTTATGGTGTTTTTGAGGTTTTTATGAACACTCATGGGAACTTTCAGGACTTTCCAGTTTCTTGATAACATGACAAACGACAAGTGTTTCTGCTCGTATAATTTGTACGTAAGAGAACTACAAGAGAAAGGCTGCTAAAGGAACGAGTACTATTGGTTGAACTGTTTTATCGAATAACATATGAACTAACTTGCTTTGCTAATGTTCCACAGCATTGAAAGTAAAAGTATCTTGGTAGCTCAGTGGTTAAGGCTCTGAATTACTGATCTGATGGTTGGGGGCCACTCTTGGGCCCTGGAGCAAGGCCCCTTAACCCTCAGTGTTCCAGCTGTACCATGGCTGACCCTGTGCTCTGACCCCCAGCTTCCTAACATCGCTGAGATTTGTGAAGAAAGAATTTCACTGTGCTGTAAAGTACATGTGACAAGTAAAAAGCATCTTTCTTTTATAAAAGTAAAAACATCTCTCACACTAGTTAGAATTGTAGCTTTAAAAAAGTTGCTGGGTATCACAGAAATAAAAACATTTCAGGCATTTCAGAATGATGCGCTGTGCTGCTTTACACTTTTTTCTTTCCAACAGCATGTGCTCAAGTGTTTTGTTTATTCCTTACGTAAGTGTTTAAACCCTCAGTAGTATTGCTTTACCTGATCTGTTTGTGCACGCACCATGACCACCCACCCAACACACACACACACACACACACACACACACACACACACACACACACACAAACACACACATTTACATACACACAATACCATGTGAGTATTACTGCTAAACTAACAATGAACCACCACCCAAATAATATCAATGATAGGGGATCAATGATCACTAAAAAATTCTTTTGTTTACAACCCTTCCAGGACTTTTTTTTTTATTTCCAGTAGGTGTCTACTTTCTTGTTTTTGGCCCTTCTATATATCACAAACTCATTGAACTCATTTAGGTCTTACTTCCTCTCTTTGCAGCTTTGGTGTTGACTCTTATTGCTTGTCTCAAAGTGTTTTTTTTTTTCTTTTGCTGAACTAGAAAAATGTCACAGGTTTAAAAAATAAATAAATCAAAACACTCAAGATAGGAACTTTTTTTGTCATGTTATTAATATTTTGAATGGATTGTTTCCTTAAGTTAAACGGCCGATGGATAAACGGCATCGGTTGCGCTTAAAATATCTGTCGAGCCACGCTGCACTGCTTGATTTGGTTCGTTCGCCGTTTGGAGATCGAGCCACAATCTGAGCATTCTCTCTCAGATAACAAGGAGTCTTTTCACATATCATTTTTTCTTAGTTTGAATACTATCTGTTTACCATCAAACCACCACACGTGTGAAGGACTTTCGTAATCATCAGATTGGGGAAAAAAAGAAAAAAGAATGCTACTCAAGATAAGAGGTAAGTAAGAGCAAGGTGAAGCCACTTACCAAAAGTTTTGTGAAAAGCTACTCCAGCTTTCATCCGTGCACCGAGGGGGAAATCCGTTAGCTGACCTCAGAGCATGTAATTGCGAGCAGAACATGCCACCCTCTCCCCCTGAGGCCCTGTTCCTCTTTTGTCTCAGTCGTTTGTTGCAGTGATGGAGGAAATACAGGACGTCATTCATGCAAATGTGAGTAGATGATGGAGACACCACAAAGTGATGCACACAGAGACAAAGAGAAAGAGAGATCGAGAAAGATCATGGAAAAGAGACAGAGAAGTAAGAATGACTGATGAGGATGAGGATGGAGTGATGGCCATCGAAAAAATAAACAGTACATGCATGGAGAGAATACAGAACCGAAAGTGGCTGTGAAATCCACGTTAGAAAAGAGGAAGTGAGCTGACATGCAGACTTACCTCGAACTGAACAAACCTCCACACACACATTCACACACACACACACACACACACACACACACACACACACTCTCGCTCTCAGATTCATTGGCAGTCGCACTCAGCACTGTTAGTCAGAACCTGACTTCTGGCTCTGGTTCTCTCTCTCAGTCACTCACATGCACACATACACACACCCACACATTCATACACACACACTCACACACTCATACACATAGGAAAGAGAGGAGGACTGGAGCTAGCCATGTGTGGATGTAGAACATGCGCGGGTGTATTTTTCTCTTCTTTCTGTCCGTTTTTTTTCCTTCTTCATTTTTTTTAAACAAGTGTTTGGCATCTAAATTCATCGTTTGTTTTTTCTTTTTACAAAGTCGAAGACACGCACCATCTGTGACCATGGACAAACTGTTGATTGTCTGTGAAATATGTAATCGCTTATAACAACTCTATAAAATGTGTATAAAATAGTGTTTTTTTTTTTAAAACTTTGTCCAGAAACAATTGCCATAGCATTTAATTTGGTGAGAACATATAAACATATCGAGGTACAAAATTCTAGGAATAGACCAGCACATTTCACAATTCTGATCAATTTTATACTGAAAGAAATGATGCCCCTAGGACACACCATTTGACTGCTACATTCCATCTACTGGCATCTTGAAAGTTCCTGCATCATATTTAAAACACTGATACTTTCCTACAAAGCACAATTTGAACCAGCCTTTATGAGGATATCAGGGAGGTGTTTAGCTCAGTCTTTAAGATGTTGTACTTTTTAACAGAAGGTCATGAGTTCAAATCCCACCACCACTTAGCTGCCACTGTTGAGCCCTTGAGCAAGGCCCTCAACCCTCAACTGCTCGGTTATATAAACAAATAAATATAAATCGCTCTTCATAAATGGAAATCGCGCTCCAATTCCAAAAGTTGGGCCACTGTGTAAAATGTATATAAAAAACGGAATGCAATGATTTGCAAATCTCATAAACCTGTACTTTATTCACAATAGAACAGAAATATGTCAAATGTTTAAACTGAGGAAATGTACAATTTTAGGTTGAATTTGATGGCAACACTTGGGACAGGGCAACAAAAAGTAAGTACGGTCAGTAAGATGATTGGGCATAAATACTATATCTTATAGAGGCAGAGTCTCTCAGAAGTAAAGATGGGCAGAGCTTGTGTGTGTCCACAAATTGTGGATCAATTTCAGAATAATGTTGCAAAACAGTTGACTATTTCATCATTTACTGAATATAATATAATCAAAAGCTCTGTACACGAGGGACAAGGTAACCAAATATTATTTATTTCTTTTTGGAAACCATGGATAATACGTCCTCTGGACTAAAGAGGAGTGGGATCATCTGGCTTGTTTTTCAGTGCTCAGTTCAAAAAGCTGCATCTCTAATGGTATATACAGGTTTTAGAGCAACAAATGCTTCAATCCAGAAAACATCTTTTTCAGGCAAGGCATTGCATATTTGAGCATGACAATGCTGACTGCATACTCTCCACAATTAAACAAGAAAATACAATTAAATGTTTGAACTAAGAATATATAGCATATCGGTCATTCTGAATCTGATGGCTGCAACAGGTATCAAAATAGTTGTGACAGGGCCATGTTCACCTCTGTGTAGCATCACATCTTCTGTCTGTGAACTGAGGAGACCAGTTGCTGAAGCTTTGGGAGAGGAATGTTGTCCTATATGTGTCTGATACAGGATTCTGGCTGCTCACTAGTTGTGGGTGTCCTTTGTTGTATTTTTCGTTTCATGATGCACAAAAAGTTTTCAATTGATCAAAGATTGCAATTGGTCTAGATTGCAGGAATATTTATTTATGACATGTACAATTCATTGCATTCTTTTTTAATTTACATTTTACACAGTGTCCCAACTTGGAATTGGGATTGTAAGCATCAGTAGTATGAAATCAAATAAAATGCTTCAGCAGCCTTCTTTCCACCTCTGAACAGTTGAGTCTCTATTTGAATCTGATCTAATTTGAAATCATGTCTAAAAACCTAACTTCTCTAAGAGTTCCTAAATTAGTACTTGTTCATTTAAAAAGAAAATTGCTTACTAATTATTTTATCTTCCAACAGAATTTTAGACTGATGGCCTTTTTGGTTTGTGTCCTACTAAACCAGTATCAGAATGTACTTATTGATGGAGACATTAATATGGTGTCTTCAGTATAATATATTGTGAAAGAAAACACTTCAGTAGAGTGGCTTCCTGTAAGGACTTCCCTAAAACGCATCATAAGGAAAGTCTTTAAGATTGAAACTCAGCTTTCTCAGTCAAATTGCCAAACTGCTTTTTCTTATTTATTGAGAAAAAATAAATCTGACATCAGCTGTCAGCTGTTTATGTAGCTGTTATTGCATAAGTGATAACAGGAACCAACATGTTTTGGCAATGTTTTGCAACATTACACACAATGCCAATTGGAAATGGCTAAGACTTCATTTTTTAGGATATCAGTAGTATAAGATATCCCTATAAAAGCACATTGGATAGTTTTTTTTGTTTTCTTTAGACATGGCAATTCTTTCGTAAGAAGAGCGAGAAATAAAAAAACATTCATGTTTCATCCTGACTGATTGGCAGTATGACTGGATCCTTCTTGTTTATCCAACGTTGTTTGGCTTCAGTTTAGTGATACCATGTTGAAAACAACAAACTTCGCCATCTGCAGAGCCACAATTTCACTCCAGAAAGTATGTTTTGCTGTCACAAGTCATACAATTCCCGACAAATATTCAGCGTCATTAGTTAATAGCTGTGAATATTATAGCATTTATTCATCACATATACATTACAGCACAGTAAAATTCTTTCTTCGCATTTCCCAGCTTGCACGGAAGCTGTGGTCAGAGCGCAGGGTCAGCCATGACACGAGGCCCAAGAGTGGCAGCTAGCTTGTTGGACTGTCCATGATCTATGAAAAGAGCTAAATTGCTATTCAGCAGCTAACTGTAACTGTTAGCGGGTAACAATTGCCTGCTACTGTTAACATAGCATAACTAGCTTGATGGTTGGAAAGTTTCCTATATTGTTATGCTAAGAGTCAAGCATTTAACATCACTGTAAGGAAGTGGCTGTTTAAGTAAAACATGTCTAGATCCTTAGCCTCCGTTTGTCGTTGGGAATCCTGGAAGCGACACTTTTTCTGATTTCTTTTTCAATTCTAGAAATTTTATAATTTTACGATCTTACCATGATTAAGTTACAAATGTATTTTTGAAAAATACACAAAATGCTTAAAACTGTAAATACTGTATATAATTCATATTCAAATACGTTTGTCATGTTTCAAACTCATTACAAATTACGACAAAGATATTCGCTATTATTTTTTTTCTTGTCCAGCTACAAATAAATAAATCAGTTATTCACAATTAATTGTGTCCTGTGCCCTTTACTAGTCTATAAAACAACTAATTTACTTTCATATTAAAGCAGGATTCAGGCATTAATGAGTACATTGTATGGGAGTGACATGCTGGAGCACCAAGATTTGGTCAAATTCTCACTTCACATGCTCTCAGAGACTATTTCTGTATCATTCTGTAAAAAAAAGGACGTCTATCATCTGTTCTGAACTCACTGCTCTCTCTAACAGACAGTTATAAATGTACAGGGTTATAAATGACTCAGGTTATTATTCAGATTTATGGAGCTCATGTTCCTTGTCATTGCTCATGTTCTTGCAGATATATTCACCCCCACAGTTACCTCATGAGCTATTTCTTGATCACAGAATTATACACGATGGTAGTAGGAGTGTCATATTTTTATAACACATTCCCAAATCTTCCAAGAACAAAAGGAAGGTTACTGGTTTAATTCAGAAAAAAGAAGAAAACAGGCCAACATGGCCCCAAGTGTGAATCAGTGTGTGAGTGTGTGTACATGCTGTCCCTGAGATAGACTGGTAACTCATCCATGGTGTACAAAAGGGGTGATTTCATATTCCACATTCCTATAGCTATTTATTTATTTGTTGTACATTATTTACATGCATTATATAGATACAAGTATTGGGGTTAATGAGCTGGAGAAGCTTTAGGTATCTTCTGAGTGTATCTTCTTTGCTATTAGCGATAGGATGCTCTAGTACTTGGAAGCTTAAAAACTTTGAGGATGGTTTTGGCCTGTAATATCACCAGTCTACTACAATGGCTTAGGACCACAGGTGGCATGAACAGTTCTGCATTTAAGCACCAATTATTGCATACCTCAACAATGGATCTGTAATGAATGAACATTTTGTGCCAGCCAGATGAGGATGAGGTTCCCTTTTAAGTCTGGTTCCTCTCCACTTTAACCATGCAAAGCTGCTTTGAGACCATTACCATTGTAAAATGCGCTATACAAATAAAAATGAATTAAATTGAATGGTATTCTTCACTTCAACAGCAGTAACCCAAACCTGTTCCAACATGACGATGCCCTTGGAAGTGAAAGATCACCTGTTATTAAGCCGTGGCCTCAACCCTATTGGGATGAACACCTTTGGAAAGAATGTGAACACTGACTGTACCACAGGCCTCCTCACCTCACCTACTTCAGAATCTGACTTTACATACAGCCATGTGGCTGGATGAAATCTCCACAAACACACTTTAAAATCTAGTGGAACATCTATTAAGCCTTATATTTAGGAGAAGGGGTAGTTCAGTGGTTAAAATGTTGCACTTCTGATCAGAGGATCGTAATCCCATGACCACTAACCTGCCACTGCTGGGCTTCTGAGCAAGGCCCTTAACCCTTGACTGGTCACTTGTATGAATGAGATAATTGTAAGTCGCCCTGGATAAGGGCATCTTTTAAATGCTGTAAATGTAAATTTAGGCATTAGCTTTATCCCATTTCGATACCAAGTGAACTGGTAATGTGAGTACAAGTCATCTCTGTGTGATACAATTCCAGGCCTAGACTTCTCGTCTCCAAGGCAACACCAGAGTAGTCCTCTGAAGAGATGAGGGTTTGTGTTGGCATGGTAACAGCAAACCGGGCTTGGTACACACCAGCTCTACTTTTTTTGGCATCGGATAGAATTCAAGAGTCAGCCACAATGACCCTGATACGAGTGTGCCACATTCACAAAGCAAATTACTGCCCTTCTATTGAATGTAATTTGCCTAACCTGGCTGCTTTGTGTGCGTACGGAGCCTCGGGTGAGGGCGGCTTTGTGTGCAGGAAGTGAGAAACTCACAGAGAGTGTGTGGGCGGGTGTTTGCTGCGATTGCCGAGTGTGGAGCCTCGCATCAAAACATCTTTTTTTTCTTTTTTGCTACAGTCTTGACAAAATGCTCCACAAATCTTACGTGTGAGACTCTGAGAACAATTACACTGTAAATAAGAGCGACAACAACAACAACAACAACAACAACAACATGTGAACAAAACATCAATAAAAGAAAATGGTTAGTCATCAAAATTGGAATGGTTCTCCAACAATCTTAAAGAGTTCCCAAAGGTGTTAAGTGCTTAGCTGCTTTTACTTCACTCTCATGTCCAACCAATCCTAAACCATCTGATGCAGCACTCTAACCCTCTCCTTCTTGGACAAATTGCTTTAAAATAACCTAAAGGTGTGTTTGGGTTTATTGACCTGTTAGAAACCAAAACTCTGTCCCTCTAAGTGCTAACCACATGTGATGACATGACACTGCAAAATGCTGTGGTGGCCATGAAAGTTAAATCACCAACAGTGTCACCAGCAATGCACCCCCATAACATCACACCTCCTCCTCCACGTCTTACAGTAGGAACCACAAATTCAGAAACCATCTGTTCAGCCTGATCTAACAGACCATAGGTCAATTTTCCACTGATTTATTGTTTGCCAAAGCAAAGTCTCTTCTGCTTGTTCTTCTTTTGAAGTAATGGCTTCTTTGCTGCAATTTAACCATGAAGGCCTGACTTACACAGTCTTCTCTGAACAGTGGATGTTGAAATAAGTCTGCAATATGAACTCCAAGAAGTATTTATATAATTCGGCGACTTCTAAGGCTGGTAATTCTAATACACGTATCCAGAGGTAGCTTTTTGTCTTCTTTTTTGGGGGGATGGTCCTCATGAGAGTCTGTTTCATTATACCGCTTGAGGGTTTTGAAGACTGCACTTGGTGATACATTTAATGTTCTTGAGATGTTTCAGATTGACTAACGTTCATTTCTTAAAGTAATGATTGTATGTCTCTTCTCTTTTTCTTTTTTCTTTTCTCTTTTTCTTTCCACATGCTTTTATTTTGATGTTTAAAATAAATGTATGTAATTTTTTTATAATACTGGTATTTTTGCCCAGTTCTTGACATAGGATTAAGGGAGGTAATAGCTTGGTGGTTACAACGTTGAACTTCTCATCAGAAGGTTGTGAGTTCAAATCCCAGCACCACCAATCTGCCACTGCTAGGCCCTTAAGCAAGCCCCCTAACGCTCAAATGTTCAGTTGTATAAGATAATTGTAAGTTGCTCTGAATGATGCAGAAAATATATGATTTATTTATTTTCACAAATGATTCTTTACACATGATTTTTTTCGGTACATGAAGTTCTGTTTATGACATTATTCACATGAGCTCACAAGTTAAGATGGAAATATATTTAGAAGGAAGGTGCACACAGGTGGATTATGTTCTATGTAGGAGATGCAACCTGAAGGAGACTGTAAGGTGTTGGTGGGGGACAGTGTAGCTAGACAGCATCAGATGGTGGTCTGTAGGATGGTTTTGGAGGTGAAGAAGAAGAGGAGGAGAGTGAGGACTGAAAGAAGAATAAGATGGTGGAAACTGAAGGAGGAAGAGTGTAGTGTGATATTCAGGGAAGAGGTCAGACAGGGGCTCAGTGGTGGTGAAGAGGAGCTGGATGATTGGGAAACTACTGCAGGAGTGATAAGGGAGACAGCTGGGAAGGTACTTGGTGTGACATCTGGAAATAGAAAGGAAGAGATGCAGAGGAGTTTTTAACCAGGTTATTTAACAGGATTTTGGAAGGTGAGAGGATGCCTGAGGAATGGAGAAGGAATGCAATCTTTTAAAATAAGGGAGATGTGCAGACCTGCAGTAACTACAGGGGAATACAGTTTATCAGTCACACCATGAAGTTATGGGAAAGAGTAGGGGAAGCCAGGCTGAGAGAAGAGGTGACCATCTGTGAGCAACAGTATGGTTACATGCCGAGGAAGAGCACCACAGACGCATTATTTCCTTTGAGAATGTTGACGAAGAAGTATAGAGAAGGTCAGAAGGAGTTGCATTGTGTGTTTGTGGATTTAAAGAATGCATACGACAGGGTGGAGAGAGGAGTTGTGGTATTGTATGAGGAAGTCTGGTGTGTCAGAGAAGTATGTGAGGGTGGTGCAGGACATGTATGAGGACAGTGTGACAACAGTGAAGTGTGCAGTAGGAACGACAGTATGGTTCAAGGTGGAGGTTGGACCGCATCTAGGATCGACTCTGAGCCCTTTCCTGTTTGCAGTGGTGATGGACAGGTTGACGGTCGAGGTCAGACAGGAGTCTATGATGTTTGCAGGTGATATTGTAATTTGTGGCGAGAGTAGGAAGCAGGTTGAGAAGAGCCTGGAGGTGGAGGTACGCTTGGGAGAAGGGGAATGAAAGTCAGTAGGAGAAAGACAGAGTACATGTGTGTAAATGAGAGGGAAGGCAGTAAGGTGGTGCGGTTGCAGGAAGAAGAGGTGGAGAAGGTGGAGGAGTTCAGGTACCTGGAGTCAACAGTGCAAAGTAATGTAGAGTGTGTTAGAGAGGTGAAGAAAAGAGTGCAGGCAGGGTGGAGTGGGTGGAGAAGAGTGATAACAGGAGTGATTTGTGATAGAAGAGTATCTGTGAGAGTGAAAGGGAAATAGTTTATAGGTCTGTGGTGAGACCTGAGATGTTGTATGGATTAGAGACAGTGGCATTGGGTAAAAGACAGGAGGTGAAGCTGGAGGTAGCAGAGCTAAAGATGTTGAGGTTTTCTTTGGGAGTGACGACGATGGACAGGATTAGAAATTAGTTTATTAGAGGGACAGCGCATGTAGGACGTTTTGGAGACATGGTGAGGGAGGCAAGATTTAGATGATTTGGACATGTGCATAGGAGGGACATGGGATATATCAGTAGGAGAATTCTGAGAATGGAGCCACCAGGAGAGAGGAAAAGTGGAAGACCAAGAAGGAGGTTTATGGATGTGGGAGAGAAGACATGCAGGTAGTTTGTTTGGAAGAGGTAGATGTAGAGGACAGGGGGGTATAGAGACGGATGATCCACTGTGACAACCCCGAATGGGATAAGCTGAAAGAAGAAAAAGAAGAAGATTATTATTATTATTATTATTATTATTATTATTATTATTATTATTATAATTAATATTATTATTATTATTATTATTATTATTATTATTATTATTATTATTATTATATTATGCGTGCTAACAAATTGCATTACAACACTGCCCTCTTGTGGTATGTCGCAATTGCTGCCAGTTACAGTCCTTTAAAATCGTTATTCTTATATCTAATATAGTCATTTTAAAAATGTGTTGTATCTATTATTATTATTACAGTATTATATTATTATTATTATTATTATTATTATTATTATTATTATTATTATTATTATTATTGTATACTTATACATTGCATTACAACACTGCCCCTTGTGGTATGCCGTAATTACTGTCACTAACAGTTTTCATGTTGTGCTTCATGGGTTTTTTTTTTGTTTGTTTCATTGTTTTTTAATATTTATTTATCATTTTAACTATTGTTACTGTTGTTGTTATTATTAAAATTATTATTATTAATAATATAGGCATTATTAATAATGTTGTTGTTGTTATTATTATTTTATTATTATTATTATTTATTATATTATTATTGTATGCGTGATAACAAACTGTATTACAACAATACCTATTTGTGGTATGCAGTTACTGTCACTAACAGTCCATGGTTGTTTGTTTCATTATTTATTATTATTTATTATTGTTTATGTTAAATTAAATATCCTTATTATTAATATAGCCACGATTATTATTATTATTATTATTATTATTATTATTATTATTATTATTATTATTATTATTATTATACCCCTGACATCAAACTGTATTTAGGCACTGCCCCCTTGTGGTTTGCCGCAAATACTGTCATTAACAATCCTTCATGTTTTTTTTATTTTTTATTCATTTGTTTTTACAAAAAAAATATTTTATGATACATATTAATTTGTATGCACCGCCCAGATAAAAAGCTTTGTCAGAGAAAACATATTATTACTATTAAGATTTATATATTTTATTCAATATGCTGCAGTTATTTTTTATAAGATTAAAAATAAATAAATAAATCCTTTTAAAAAATACTTTAAATTTATCCACAATATTTGTGATTTGTTCGTCCTTTATTTTTCCAAATCATGAAATGAAAATATTTCGTTTTGCGGAATTTTGAACGTCGCACACTACTCGTACTAAATGGTTAGTGTCGGCCAAGATGGCGGACTCGCCCTTGCTTCCTTACATACTATCCAGTACGCGTAGTACGCAGTTTCGAACGTCGCGTATTTGTGGGGGGGCGCTCTGACGTGGCCGCTTCTGATTGGTTCAACCAACGCGGGCGATTATTTATTTTTTTTTGTATTTTTCTAGGCCACGCCCAGGCGTCATTACGTCTTTACATAACGTAAAAAGGGGGAGGGGCTAGTAAACAGATAGAGAGAGCGAGAGAATCCCGAACAAAGAAGAAGAAGCAGAAGAAGAAAAAAGCAGAAGCGAATTTATTTGGATCCGATTAAAAACCCGCAAGGTATGAAATTAGATATATTTTTTTTTATCTCCGGTTTATGGCGATTTTTTTCCCGCTCGATTTTTTCCCCCTCGCAGCGGTTTTTTTTTTGGGAGCGTGCACGCGCGTCCACCAGCCTCCCTTCTCGTTGCAACTCCATATATTTACCATCAGTGCAATGCAAGCGCCATTACTGTGTGGGGTAAAAATGGACAAAATGGCCATGTTGTGCTTGTTTCTCATGCATTTGCCCCGTGCAAGATCCTGCACGCTCCCCCCCCCCCCCCCCCGCCTTTTTGATCGTTACTATTTTGGCTCGTGTTTGCACCAGTAAATAATCCTGGTGCCTCCTTGTTTTTGTGTTTAAAACACGCCATTAATTGGCTGGGATTGAATCCTGACCTCTTCTCATTGTAACGAAATGCTGTTGTCTTCCAGAGCACCTTCTTCTCCTCCACCTTCTTTTTCTTCTCATTCTCCTCTCCAGCTCGTGCACCTTTCCAACCTGGTCATTAGTACACTTGCACAAGCATTATAATAATATTATTGACATTATTAGTATTCATACAGCAGACATAGGGGACAGAAAATCCTCAGACCTTCCCAACAAATATGCATGAAATTGAAATGCATCATTTTGCATATTTATTGGAGGACATAATAAATGCTTCATAAACCAGTTAGATTCATGTTAGTATCACTTCTAGAGGGGGGGTGTGTGTGTGGGGGGGTAAGCTTATAGACACTAACATATAAATGTGCGCTTTATAACTTATTCGTCTCCTGTAAAACATCTTCGGGACAATGCCCGCTGTTAAAAGTGCTATTCAAATGAATCGGCATTAAATTGTCACTTTGTTGTGCTGATCTTTCTTTGCGTTGTCTCCTCAGATCTTCATCATGCCCATTCGCCGTTCAGCTGCGGCTCCTCCTAAAGAGGACGCGCCCTCGGCACCGGCACCTGATCCAGGTACGAGTTCGCACCTCTCCTCTGCCGGGTCTCCAAAGCTGTTATTCACCGACCCGGCATAACATTATGGCTGGTGAAGTGAAGAACGCTGATGATCTCTTCATCATGGCACCTGTTAGTGGGTGGATTTATTTATTAGGCATCATTTTGTCCTCAAAGTTGACGTGTTGGAAGCAGGAAAAATGTGCGTAAGGATTTGAGCGTTTGACAAATTGTGACGTCTAGACGACTGGGTCAGAGTGTCTCCAAAACTGCAGCTCTTGTGGGATGTTTCTGGTCTGCAGTGGTCAGTGTCTATCAAAAGTGCTTCACAGAAGAAATGGTGGTGAACCGGCGACAGGGTTGTGGGCAGACGAGGCACATTGATGCACGTTATGAGTGAAGGCTGGTCCGTGTGGTCCGATCCAACAGACGAGCTTCTGTAGCTCAAACTGCTGAAGAAGTTCATGCTGTTAATGATCGACAGGTCAGGACGGTTTTGGCAGCAAAAGGGGGACGAACACAATATTAGGCAGGTGGTCATAATGTTATGGCTGATCGATGTTTGTAAACAGGTTGCCAGAGACCATGAAGACGGCAGTCGGCTTTTCCACATTTACGAGTAGGTGTTGCAAGTGTCGTTCGACAATTCAGGAGTCGGATCGAGTGCGCTATAGCGTTCTCTTCCTGTATTCGTTGTTGCGGTAGTTGCGTAAAGTTCGTTGGACATGCCCACGTGTAGTCGCTGATGGTAAAGTCGTAGGCTCACGTAGAAAATGTGAATGGTCACCTTGTGGTTAGCGCTGAAACGTGAACACATGTTTTCGACCTGTGTACGAGACACCGGGGTTGCGATTTTATTTACAGAATTGGCTAATCGAGATTTTCTTAATTATATGCAAATTAGGTGTGAGTCACAAAACATTTCCTTCAGTGATTGGTCAATATCAGCTCAGAGCCCAGGTTCCGACTGAAGGAAGATAAACGTACAACGGGGGTCTAATTGTAACCGATCATATACAGCTCATGGTGTAATCTCTACCAAGGTGCCAAGCATCTTCTTCTTTACAAGCGTTGTTTTGTCTTTGTAACATCGTGACTTGGTATTTTGATTGCTTTACATTTGATTTGCACGTAGTCACAACTCCACGTGTCGCATGAACAGGGAACTGAAGGGTCACCTGTCGCGTTGATGCTAGAATGAATTTCTCACACCGAGACGACGCATTTTCATTCATTGCCACACCGTTTTAAAGAGCCGTAAGCGTTAGTCTGAAACGACGCAGGTCAAAGCACAGATGAACAAGATCCTAAGTGTTTTCAGATGTTTCAGTGTGGACGAGCAACGTTTTGGCAAAGGTGTGGGCGCAGAGCGTTTTTTTTTTTTAAGACAAAAACATTATTTTCACATGTATCTAGATTAATGCAGACGTACGTGTGTGTAATATATATATTATATTTTATACACGTTTCGTCACATTCACGTTTGGCCGTGTAAAACACCAGCACTAGCGATTACTAAGCGAATCATTTTCTGTGTGTAGTAATTTGAAACTCTCTCTTGTACCTTTTTCCAGAAGCCAAAACCAACTCGGCCGAGTCCACCTCTGCAGAGGAGGAGCAGAAAGCACCTCCGGAGGCCCCGGAGGGAGAGGAGAGCGGAGACGCTGGAGAAAAGTCCACGGAAAACACTCCGGAGGACGGGAAAACCGGAGAGGACGGAGAAGCTGCGGAGGGCGAGAAGAGCGGTGCAGAAGAACAAGGGAAGAAGAAGAAGAAGAAGGATGCTGCAAAGAAAGTGGAGTGAGTCAGGAAGCCCAAAGACACCTATCCAGAGCGACTATTAATGATCTAATTTATACAACCGAGCACTTAAGGGCCTTGTTCAAGGGCCCGGGAGAGGAAGCTTCCACAATTGATTTCAATAATAGAGTAATATTGTGGTTTTCTGAAGACGTGAATCTGATTATTAATGTTGATGTGTAGCTTCTGTTATTGGAATCATTGTAAAAGTTTGGAATTTTTATCACAAATTCTCACTTTAATGCCTCGAGTTATTATTTTAGCAATTTTAATATTAACGTTCTCTCGCTTTGTGATTGAATCTGCTGACAGGGAGAAGGAAGGAGGCGAAGAGAAGAGTAAAAAGGTGAAAAGGAAAATCCCTGCTTGGGCCACCATGTCTGCCAGCAAACTGGCCTGCGCTCCGAAAAGCGTCTCCGTGTCACAGCCGAAAGTGGAAGAAATCCTCCTCGACGCTATTCAGGTTTGTTTTTCCACTGATATCTAATATCGCCACAAAAGTACAAACAGAAAGTGTGAGGAACGATGCTACCTGTGAGGATTTTCCAACTTGTGCAGTCACATGGGCAAAAACAAATGTGCTTTGAGACTTATCAGAGTTTCAATGTTAGTATTTCGGTTTCAGAACTGTAAGGATCGGTCCGGCGCGTCCATCTTCACCATTATGAAATACGTCACGAAGAAATATTCCTCTATGGAAATGGACAAAAGGACGAAAAGCCAGTATAAGAGGGCGATGAAGAAGCTGGTGGAAAGAGGAACTGTCAAGCAGGTGAGCTGGGAATGAAAAGATTCAGTTCCACATTTGCTTTTATAATAAGCTCCACTCTTCTGAGAAGATGTTCCACTAGATTTTGTGGATATTTATTTCTCATTCGGACAAAAGGGTGTTAGTAAAGTCAGGGAGGCCTGGGGTGCAGTCAGCGTTCATATAAATCCCAAAGGAGTTCAACAGGGTTCTTTGATTTATAGCAGGAGATCTTCTACTCCAACCTGTTTGAAGCATATCTTCATGGAGCTGACTTTGTGCATCGTCATGCTGGAACAGGTTTGGGTGAAGAGAGATCTTTTTTACAATTGTGTAAATTTGTGGGAACAGTTTGGAGATGAATTGCACGTGGCTGGAAACGTCAGGTTTCCCAATACTTTTGTTTCGTTGATGTATGAATATTAATTTATGATAATTTGTAGGGCTTGAATGCATTTTGAATATTAATGATCTCACAACAGGCCATTATTCAGTGGTGGTGGTTTTTCTGGTTTTTTTTTTTTTTTTTTTCCTCTTTTCTTTCTAAATAATGAACAAAATTTTTTCGGAAACTGAAAGAAAATACCCTTAAATGCAAATGAATGAATAAATTAATAAACTTACTACTTATAATAATCTAATTTACTATGCATGTTTACCGCATCAGGGAGGTTTAACAACACGTTTTTACCAACATTAAGTGAAGCAAGAAATGCACATACATGTACAACATGGTCTGTCTGAACACTCGATTCTGACTAATCTAATAATCTATTAATATTCTGACTAATAATGTCTCACTCGGTTTAATCATTATTCAAAATGAATGAGGTTTGTTGGATTTTGTGTGTCATTGAATTGATGCGATTATAATGCAAGTTTGGTATTTTAGATAAATAATAGATATATTTTGACACATGAAAACAGCAGTCAAGACCTACTTGAACTATATTAAGCCTTGTTTTTGTTCTGTGGAGATTCAGAGCCGTGAAAGTTCTATAGAACGGTGATTTCTCAGCTGTCTCATTTCTCCTTGCAGCTGAAAGGAAAGGGTTTCTCGGGAAGTTTCACCATCGGGAAGCTCCCTACCGAGTCCAACTCGAAGAAGGTATGGTTTTGTATGCTTGTCTCCACTTTATCAGCTGATCTTGAATGAAGTAGTTTCATTATATTGACTGTGTGGTATAGTCCACGATCCCGTCTTTTGACATTTCATTTGATCAATGAAATCCTTCTTGTCGTTTCCTTAATATTCTGATTCATGCATCATTGTCATTCTGATCGTCCTGTAGAAGCCCTCGACCTCAAGTTTCTCAGGATCGAAGGGGGGGACGCTGGGCGAGGCTCTGCCACTGATCATGACTCGCCTATGTGAGCCCAAGGAGGCTTCGTACATCCTCATCAAGAAATACCTGGAGCAGCACTTTCCCCAGCTCAACATAGAGAGCAGGTCAGAGGCAAAAAAAAATATTCATGGTGTAACGTATCGAACTGGAAGATCTGTAACCTGACTTGCCAGATGTTTGGGTGTGTTTCAGGCCTGATGTGCTGAAGAACTGCCTCCAAAGGTCTGTGGAAAAGGGATACTTGGAGCAGATCACCGGAAAAGGCGCTTCAGGGACCTTCCAGGTGCGTACACTTGGTGGAATATCTGTCGTATCTCAGTTAAATTGAAACGAGAATCCTAATAAACTTGTTTAGAAGTATTTTCTAAAGTTCTGATCGATTCTGGCTGGAAAATAAAAACCACTAGGTGTGTTTTGTAGGATACGAAACCCCAGAACAGGCCCTGATCAGTCAGAGAAATTTATTTTTGTCTCTGTTTGCCAGCTGAAGAAATCTGGAAACAAGGTTCTCCTGGTTGGTGGGCTCCTGGAAGATGCGATTGTCGCTGCAATCACGGCCATGAACGAGCCCAAGTGCTGCAGCATCAGCGTTCTGCGCAAGTTCCTGGTGGAGAACCACCAAGACAAGACGGCTTATTTCATCGGTAAATACGTCAGCACAGACACCTGCCTCGCTTCAAATGTGCCTCTTCTTTGGATTTCTGCTTCAGTAACTTTTTTTTTTTTTTTTTTTTTTTTTTTGGATTCTTTGTAGTGGCGAACTTGAAGAGAACACTACAGCGGTGTAAGATGATGGGCTGGATGGAGCAGATCACCGGTCATGGGCTCAGCGGATCTTACCAGCTCAGCTACCCGTTCTACCCGAGGTACACATTGTTTGTTTTGTTTTTGTAACCATTAATTTCTCCAGGTACTACCACTACAATATAAAGACAAAAGTATTGGGACACCTGATTTTTCCACACCATGTGTGTCCCTTCACTTGAACTATGAACCACAAATCTCTATGAAGTTATGCTTCAACATGGGTTGGAGTGAAAGATCTCCTGCTAAAGAGCTATTAAGCCTATTGAACACTTTTGAGATGAATGTGACCGCTGAATGCACCCCAGGCCTCCTCACCTCACCTGCTTTTACTAATACCCTTGTCACTTAATGAGCACAAATTTCCAACCAAAAATTTAGTGTAACATCTTCCCAGAAGAGTGGAGCTTATTATAACAGCGAATGGTAAGTGTGGAATGGGATGTTCAAAAAGCACATGCCCTAATGCTCAGGTGTCCATAAGAAGCAAAAGAAACCATAAAATGTGTTTGCAAAGGTTCTGTAACTGTATAAGTTGTAATTGTTATCAAATTAATTGTTATTACTTTATGCTGTTAGAGCAAAATCATCTCTGGTTTCGGAAAATAGTAAATTTGCATCATCTTTACCGTTCGTCACCACGTGTTTAATTCCATACCTGCATCTATTTCCTCCACAGTCCAGATATGCTGTTTCCAGAAATGATGGAAAAAATTAAACAGAAGGAGAAAGAGAAGCTTCAACTACAAAAGAGGAGGAGAGATGAAGAGTCTGAGGAGGAGGAGTCTGAAGAGGAAGAAGAGGAAGAGTCGGAGGACGAGGAGCCTCCTCCTCCTCCTCCTCCTCGTAAGAGGTTAGAAATTCTCTTAAACTTTTAAAGGCAGCTGTGTAGAACTTTGAACGAGGGCTCAAAGTATTCCTCGAATAACTAGAGAAAATCGAATTTAATTAAAATTGAGCTCCGTAGGTGATGGAAGCTCAGTGGTTAAGGTTTTGGACTTTGAAGTTCAAATCCCACCACCACAAAGATGCTACTGCTGGGTCCTTGAGCAAGGCCCTTAACCCTCCCCTGCTTAGTTGTAGGTCGCTTTAGATAAAAGTGTCTGCCAAATGCCATAAATGTATATGTTCGTAAAGTCAGGTAGTGATGTAGGTGAGCTGAGGAGGCCTGGGGTGCAGTTATCGTTCACATTCATTCCAAAGGTTTTCAATAGTGTTCTAAGTTTAAGTGAAGGGGAAAATTTTATGCCCCAGCATCCAAGGTGTCTCAATACTTTCGCTCATCATTTCTATGTGATTTCAATAAAAAGTTTTTTCCACAGGACTCAAAAGAGACCCGCGCCCAGAAAGCGTCAGCCTCCACCCAGGAAAAAACCCAAGACTACCAGCAGAAAACCTGCACCTGCAAAGAGGCCGGCAGCTTCCGCTAAGAAAACCTCAGCTTCTGATAGCAAAGCGGCGTCCAAGAAAATACCTCCACCCGCTAAAGCCACGCCAGTCAAGAAAGCCGCTCCGGCCCGTAAACCCAAAACGCCCATCGCCAAGAAGATGACCAGCCGAGTGTCCAAGCGACCGACGCCCAAGAAGACACCGAGCAAGAAGCAGGAAACTTCCTCCGTGACCGAGTCGAAATCCGCTGCTCGAAAGTCTCTCCGGGCCAGGAAATGATCCGGCGACCCCACGCTCGACTGTAGCTCCCAGTCACTGCAGTGCTTTTTCCGCTAATTCTTTCTTTTTAAGAATCATTTTAGTAGCTTCACAGTTCTCCAAACCTCCTGTTAGAAAGACTTTTTTTGTAGACCGTAGTGCTACATTTCGGTTTCTTTTTATTTTATTATAATTTTTTTTTTTTTTTTTTTTTTTATGACAGAGTTGTTGTGTTCCGAGTATGTTCACACCGCTGTGAGATCTGATGTAGGTGCCGTCATGTTTTCCCGCCATGTTGTGCACATAAAGATTTTTTTTTCCTCTTTCCCCCGACTCGTTTGTCTCGGCCGAGGAAGATCAATTTTACTCGCGTCGTAGCCTTTTTTTTTTCACGTTCACGTTTGTGTTTTGAGAATTCTCCACTGAAGTATTCAGTCTTTTAAGTATTCGGTCTTAAACAAGGCTGTTTTTTTTGTCCTGTTTTCCCCGTGGATTTACAGTAACGTAGGGAAATAGCAAACATGGTTTGGTTCTTTTGTTTAAATTAAAGAGATACAGTTACACATGACTGGTGCCTAGTTTTTAGTTTGACACTCGATTTGGGGCCATGTGGGATATAATTTTTTTTTTTTTAGCTGTAATATAAAGGTGAATATTTATATACATTTGTTTTCTGTGTAATAAGGCAAAAAAATAAAAAGTTTAAGCTTCCGTGAGTTAAAATAAGTCGAATACTATATAGTACACCCAGTAAATTAACCGAGTGGTATTCAGATTTAGAAAAAAGTAATCCCCCGTTTTATCGCGGAATTATATTCGCCACATAACTAATTTGTTTAGCTGATTTTCCCGGTCTCTCGCGGACAGCGCGATAGACCAAAAAACTTATAGGGAATTGTTTTTAAGTTTTCATATAAGTTTTATGTTGAAATAAAATCTATTAATAAAAAAAAAAAAATTATAAAATAAAGTGAAATGTACACATAGAATAGCGTTTTTTTTTTTTGTTTTTTTTTGAACGTAGCCACCGCGATAAACATGGGGGGATTACTGTATTTGATTTCAATTGAGCATTAACTATGGCCTGCATGCATGTAACTGATTGCTTTTATGTAGTCCTTAATAAAGTGACTATATTTGTACTTCAAACGACTTTGCAATTCGTGCAAATAATACCAATCACAGGTGTGAGATACACACGTGTCTGAAACTTCGTTCTGGTTCTTCAGAAGTCTTTCCATGTGGATTGTGGAAAAATTGACTTAAATTGACTCAGCATCACATTATGAGATGGTATCAAAAAGTTTCAAAACTAGTTTTATTAATAACAAATAACTTCATTTATCTATGTCTACACAATATCATCTTTAGAATAGTCCTCTTGCAAAGCAATACACTGCTTCTGCCACTTCTGGAATGTGTCGTGGAAGTCTTTTTTTATTCAAAACGTTGTGGATTGTTCTCCCATGATTATTATGCACAAGTTGCCGAATGGTTTGGACATCTTCAACAGGCTCTTGTAACGCACGTGCCACTCAAAGCACTTAAAGCATAGCCGTGTTTCACGTCAAACGTACACAAAGGGTAACACTGGAGTAAAATCATGGTATTTCCAAAACAGTATTTTTCAATTATAATTACATGATCAATTAGAGCCAAATTTTTTTGTCCATGGGTTTTTTGTATGTACCAGGATTAGAGTATACATTTGGTGCAAATAAACCCACATTACACAGTGTTTCCTTCAAGGATATAAAAATCTAGCTGTGTGAAAAATAGTATCTGGTATGTATTCATCAGTCTCTGCCTGAAACAATCATTGTATTAATTTTTATGAAATTATTTGCAGGGATGATTACAAAAATAACATTAATGTTCATGAAAATAAGGAATAATAATGATTTTTAATTATATACATATCAAGAGCTTGAGCTTTCATATATTTTATGGTTGTGGGTTTTTTTTTTCATAAATTCTGTGCTTGAAATAATAATAATGCACTTAAATCTGAAAAAGATTTTATTATAAACATATTTGTAGGTGGTTTCACTTCAATAAGTGTCAGCTAAAAGTAATCTTTAGGCCAATTTCTAAAATAAAAAAATATAGAATATAAAATAGTTTTTATAATAATTGGGTGGTATGAAAACTATGAACCCATTTTCGCAACGATTGCGGTAGTTCTTGAAGGCACCCTAAGCGGTTTATTGGAGAGGTAAAGTGGGCGTGTCTCCGAGCAGAAGGAACGCAGTGGGCGGGGCTAAGATGATAAGGTGAGTCGGTCAGGTTGGGATCTGTGGGGAATTCAGTGGGAGCGGCGGGCTGTGTGTTTGGGGCGCAAGTGTAAGTTTTTTTTCCCTATTAGTTTTTGTCGTTTTAATGACAATAAGACACGAATTTAGCACCTTGTGTGTATTAATTCCATTAAAGTCAAATAGAGTGCTAGGGCGAGGTTCAGTAACATGTTGAAGATTACAGGAGGTGTTCAAGGTGCCGATGGCGTTAAAGGTGTTTTTGGAATGTTACAACAAATATTGAGATTTGAACTTGAAATGATTTATATTAGGCTTGAGCTGGAGTTTTGATGGGGCAGATTGCATAGGTTTTGTTTGGGAATGTTTGCTTGTTTCGGTTTGTTCGACGGGAACATGCTGGGGAGAGAGAGAGAGAGAGAGAGAGAGAGAGAGAGAGAGAGGGGGGGGGGGGGTAGTTTCTAATCTTCTCTACCTGTGCAATGAAATTATTGTCAAACATGCAACCAGGTAAAAAAAAGTATAAAATACAGTGCTGTTAATGATTTAACTTGACATGAATAGAAAGTGTGTGGGAGTCTGAGTGTGAGTGAGTGAAGTTGAATTAATGTGTAAATGTGAAGGTGTGTGTGTGTGTGTGTGTGTGTGTGTGTGTGTGTGTGTGTGTGTGTGTGTGAGTACTAAACTGTGTGTCTGCATGAGTGAATTGTGTGTGAATACTACTGTGTGAATGAGGGTGTGTGTGTACTGAGTGTGTGGGTGAATGAGTACTACACTGAATGTGTGTGTGTGTGTGTGTGTGTGTGTGTGTGTGTGTGTGTGTGTGTGTGTGTGTTTGTGTGTGTGTGTGTGTGTTTGTGTGTGTGTGTGTGAATGAGTACTACACTATGTGAATGTGTGTATGTACTGAGTGTGTGGGTGAATGAGTACTACACTATGTGAATGTGTGTGTATGTACTGAGTGTGTGGGTGAATGAGTACTACACTATGTGAATGTGTGTGTATGTACTGAGTGTGTGGGTGAATGAGTACTACACAATGTGAGTGAATGAGTGTGTGTGAATGAGGGTGTGTGTGTACTGAGTGTGTGGGTGAATGAGTACTACACTATGTGAATGAGTGTGTGTACTGAGTGTGTTTGTGTGTGTGTGTGTGTGTACTGAGTGTGTGGGTGAATGAGTAATACACTGTAAGTGAGTGAGTGAATGAGGGTGTGTGTGTGTGTACTGAGTGTGTGTAGTGTGTGTGTGTACTGAGTGTGTGGGTGAATGAGTATTACACTATGTGAATGAGTGTGTGTGTGTGTGTACTGAGTGTGAGTGCGTGTGTGTGTGTACTGAGTGTGAGTGCGTGTGTGTGTACTGAGTGTGAGTGCGTGTGTGTGTACTGAGTGTGAGTGCGTGTGTGTGTACTGAGTGTGAGTGCGTGTGTGTGTACTGAGTGTGAGTGCGTGTGTGTGTACTGAGTGTGAGTGCGTGTGTGTGTACTGAGTGTGAGTGCGTGTGTGTGTACTGAGTGTGAGTGCGTGTGTGTGTACTGAGTGTGAGTGCGTGTGTGTGTACTGAGTGTGAGTGCGTGTGTGTGTACTGAGTGTGAGTGCGTGTGTGTGTGTGTACTGAGTGTGAGTGCGTGTGTGTGTGTGTACTGAGTGTGAGTGCGTGTGTGTGTGTGTACTGAGTGTGTGTGTGTGTACTGAGTGCGTGTGTGTGTACTGAGTGCGTGTGTGTGTACTGAGTGCGTGTGTGTGTACTGAGTGCGTGTGTGTGTACTGAGTGCGTGTGTGTGTACTGAGTGCGTGTGTGTGTACTGAGTGCGTGTGTGTGTACTGAGTGCGCGTGTGTGTGTACTGAGTGCGCGTGTGTGTG